>NC_141938.1:3348510-3499553 GCF_057802395.1 Ceratotherium simum simum | reverse complement strand
CTGCACTGTGAGCTGCTGCTTGCTGGGCAGCTCCTCCTGTGAGCTGTGCTGCCCTGTGTGCACTGTTCACCCACCACGCCTGGTTCTATATACAGAGGACTCTGAGTTGGCAGCGTCCATAATTCCTTGTCCTTTGGGCACAGGAGTACGAGAATGAGCTCATACTCATTACAGTGGTCCTTGGTTGATGTCTTGGCTGGAATCTGTGTTAAGAGTGAAGCTGTGATTGAGGCTGGCTTTGCCCCGACATCAGGGGCATGTCTTAGGGGAGTAAGAGGGTGGCTATACCCTGTGAATGAGGTGAGCCCATCAGATAGTCACTCCTTAAAGAGCTGTTATTTCAGAGAGAAAGTGAGAAAGAAAAGAGACAGGGAAAGGCAGCCAGTAGATGGGTAGAGTCTGCACTCCTGATGGCAGAGGGCTCACCAGGACCCTTAAGGCCCTCTGATGCTGCTGCCCCTGCCTCTCCTGCAACAAAGACCATGACCTTTGGGGTTATAGGTGATAACAGCCATGGCACCTGTGTGGCACAGCCAAGGGATCAGTCAAACTGGATTGAAGACTGGAGACCTTAAACTCTATAAAACAACTAGTTGTTATGGTGGAGGCTCCTAACTCTGATCAGACTGATGTGAGGTGCTCTGGAAGAGAAATGTATAAATACCAGGACACAGAGGACACCCCATCCCCCAAAGTATATCCAGTGACCTGAAATACAGAACAGGGAAGGATACCAGAGAAGGAACAAGAGGATAAAGGTACTGAAATAAATGTCCATAATGTGACCCAATTGGAAATCCAAAATATACTAAAAGGTTTGACACAACGACAAAGATGAAAGGGAGCTCTTTGGCTTCTGAGCCTCTAAAAAATACATTTTGAATTCATGGTACCATCTCCTGTAATGCAATAAATCACAACCCTTCATGCAGTTACTCAATGCTAGGTCTCAAATTACAGTTACACCTGGCTGGGACCTCAGTAAATTTCAGCAAAGGACCCCACAATCTTAGGGAAGTTCCTGAATATAATGCAGAGGCCAGATTGGTATACTTCACCTTAACCATCAGAACTCTTTGCCATGCCTCACAGGACCCATTGTTCTAAAATATCCCATAGCGAGCAGGAAAGCTCTGAGTCAACAATTCATAAATTAAAATTCAGTTAAATTAAGTCTTCACTCCTTCCAAATTGACTTCCCAAAATGGGACTACTTGGTCTTCACCCCTTAGTTACATTAGATAATATGGCCCAGTGGAGATTAAACAGAGCCTTCAAGGATTGAAAACTGTTGTAAGAAACCCACTTAGGGAGAAGTGATTATCCCCAGTTTCTACTTTGAACAGCTGAATTTGGCCTGTTCTTAAGTCTAGAAGGAATGAATGACACCTCCAGTGGATTACTGCAACCTGGAGGCTGTGGCCACACCAAATAGAGCCCTATACCCTGTCCCCAACGTTATGGAAATTACTGACTCCACCCACTCAGCACCTGGTAAACATTCTGCTCTCTCAGATTCGGCTCAGTCTGTTCTGTTCAGTGCTGTGTCCACAGCCTCTCGGCTGCAGTTGGCCTTCCCTTCTGAAGGGACAGGATACACCTTTACAGGTGACCTTGTCTTATTGCACTTCACTTCATTGTGCTTTGCAGATACTTTATTTTTACAAGACCCTCCATAGCAAAATGATCATGACACACTGAAGGCTCAGATGATGGTTAGCCTTTTTTAGCAATAAAGTAGTTTTTAATTAGGGAATGTACATTGCTTTCTTAGAGATAACGTCATTGCACACATAATAGACTACAGGATAGTGTAAACATAACTTTTTTATATATAAAAGAATATTTTAATTCTTGTCCTTAAAAACTATAAAGACTATAAATGATTTGTATATGAGTACCAAAGAAAGGCCAAAGAAGAATCGTCCACTCCATGCCTTCTCTTCTGTCTGGTCACTCAGAAATAGAATGTTACCACCGAGTGTTGTGGCTTGTCACCTCACATTATTTTTATCCTTGTGTTCTCCATAGTCTACTTTCCCTTCCACATCAGTCTGAGACCCCTTTCTCACATATGCCACACCTCCAAGACCTGGCTCAAATACTGAAATTCTGGGCCATGTTGTCTTTTGACTGACATCACCCATTTGGTGAGCTTCACTTTCCCCTGATCGCCACATCTCATTTGCTTCTAGAGAAAATACTGTCACTGGGTGTTTTCCTTCCGCCTGTCCCATGACAGGGTCCTGACCCACTCGTCCAAGTAACTGCGCACGATTCAGAGATCCTGTGAGAATCAAGCTGCTCGCTACTTCAGACTCATCTTACAAACTGAGGAAGAACCTGTAATACAGGTCTGTGAAAGATGGCTTCTATTTTCTCTTCTTATAATCTAGTCTTTAGACTTTCCTGATGCTCTAACCCCTAAACATAGCTTCTATTTCCACTGGGAAACCAAAAAATTTGTGTGACTTGCTTTATTGCAATATTTGCTTTATTGTGGTGGACTGGAACCCAACCCACAATATCTCTGAGGAATGCCTGTACCTGTTTACCCTCAGGGAACCTCAACACCATTGCCACTGTACACAGTCTCTGGGGACAAAATCTGAACTGCATCTACCTTGCACCAGGGGTCCAGGTGTGATGTTACATTAACAACATTCTCCTTTGTGGACATTCATTTGACGTTCAAGACATATATAAATCGAATAAAAGGGCTCACAAACAGTGGATGGTCCATTGCCCTACACATAGTTTGATGTCCTGACACCCCAGTTACATTTTAAAAAATTATTTAATATACAGAAGGCCACTCCCTTCCTGACATCGTTTATTTCAGTTATCCATAAGCTTATCATTACCAAATACATTGTTGTTGTTGTTGTTGTTGTTGTTGTTTTTTGTGAGGAAGGTCGCCCTTGAGCTAAGATCCATGCTAATCCTCCTCTTTTTGCTGAGGAAGACCGGCTCTGAGCTAACGTCTATTGCCAATCCTCCTCCTTTTTTTTTTCCCCCAAAGCCCCAGTAGATAGTTGCATGTCATAGCTGCACATCCTTCTAGTTGCTGTATGTGGGACGTGGCCTCAGCATGGCCGGAGAAGTGGTGCATCGGTGCGCACCCGGGATCCAAACCTGGGCCGCCAGTAGCAGAGTGCGTGCACTTAACCGCTAAGCCACGGGACTGGCCCTACGTTGTTGTTAATATTATTTTTTAAGTGTCCTGTGTTTTGTTAATTTTGATGAGAAATACCAAAGATATTTTACCTTCATTTATTCCTTTGCTAATCCTCCACCTTTATTATTCACATTCTTTCTGATGAATTTTTGAATGTTCTAATCACAGTAGGTGTACGAAAGACAAATTCCCTACATTTTTGTCACAGAAACTTCTTATTTTTCCTTTACTTTTGAAGGACAATTTCACTTGACACAGAATTCTAGGGGAGAGTTTTTTTAACTTAAAAACTTTAAATATTGTGGGCCAGTTCCGCTGGCCTACTGGTTAACTTCAGCATATTCCACTTCGGTGGCCCAGGTTCAGTTCCCAGGTATGGACCTACACCACTCATCAGTAGCCATGCTGTGGCAGTGGCTCACATACAAAAAGAGGAAAGTTGACAACAGATGTTAGGGTGAATGTTCCTCAGCCAAAAAAAAAAAACAACTTTTTTTACTCCACTCTATTCTTGCTTCCACGGTTTCTGAAAACAAATCCAATTTAATGTTAATCTTTTTCTGTACCTGAGGTCTGATTTCCCCTCTGGCTTCCTTCAATATATTCACTTTGTCTTAGATTTGTCTCCCATTTGAATCTGATGTACTTGGGTGCACATTTTTAATGTGTTTTTATGTTTGGTGTTTTCTAGTTTCCTAGATCTACAGTTGTCATCTATTATTACTTTTAGGAAATTTCAGTGATTATTACTTACTTCTTCTGTTTCTTTCTGTCTTTCTTTTCCTTCAGGTATTCCCATTATATGTATTTTAAACCTTCTGTTAGAGAAGGTTGTTCTATGTTCTAGACTTCATGGATATTGAGTTCTGTCTTTTTTGTCCTTTCTATCTTTGCATTAGACTCTGGTGAAGTAGATTTTTTTGAGTATAGGCCTTGTCAAGAACAGAATATTTGGGACATATTACAAAATATCATCTTTCTTTTCTCTTTCCCAATTTTGGAGACACTGATTTGCCCTATGACCTCTAGGCTCTCATGTATCTAAGAAGAGTTGTTCATTTCAAGCTTGTTCATTTTCTTCTCAGGAGATCAAGAATGACTGCTTCTAAGTTCCTTAAGGGCAAGATCAGAAGTTGGCAGGGCATCATCTAGAGTGACTAGTTGGGAAACACTTCCTCTTGAAGTTGGATAATGGAGATTTTATGTTCTTTTGGAAGAAAGCACTGTTGAATCTATATGTATTCTATAATCTTGGCTAAATTGACTATCAGACCTTTGTGGAAATGAACTCCCTTGCAATCTGCACTCTTAAACTGTTCCTTAGAGGCAGCAAGGCCCAGGGTACACTGTTAGGATTTGACCAGAAAGAGCTCTTATGGCACATTATTATCTCACTGTGTGTCCTAAAATTTGTCTGGAAGCCATCCTGTGACACATGAGTATAGCAATTTTTTAGTCTTAAGTTGCCATGCTTTCCTCTTCTTGTGTGAGTGCTAAGTTCCAAACAAACTTCTAGCCCCTTCAAATCATAGAGAGAAAGGAAGAGCTGAATCTGGGATAAATATTACACATATTAAAAAGAATGCTTCTTGACAAAAATACTTATATTTAACCAGTGGCATTTGATTACTTCTAATGGCTTAGAATACTTGAGGATGATATGGTCAGCTGCCTTTGATTAAAGCTTCACTTCCCCAGGCCTTTTGGACTCTCATATTTGGTGATGGGAATAGAAGAAAATGAATCTAGTTCTTTGATATGTTTTAATTTATTACAATCTCATGCAGATTTGACCCTCTGCCTCATGGAGTGCTGTAATGTAACTGATGGGTAATAAGGAAGAAGATGAAAGAATTTGTCTCACAAAGTATTGATGGTCTTAACATGATTATTTTTTATTTGCATAGCATTTCTGTCATTTCCCAACATGCTCTGGATCCTGACATTACAGAGAAATAAGACGTAATTGATCACAGTAAAAATATATAAATTATTTTCATGTTTTAATGATGGTGTTAAATTTATGAGAAACTAAGTGTGGACAGAGAGTAAGTTTCTGATGATCAAGTCATAGAATAAATGTTTGGATATGACAGAATCATCATAACCTTTCTATAAATGGAGTATAGATGTCTAGTGCTGTCAGTTTCATGCATCCTACTGCACACATATTTGGGATTTTTTAGGACTCAGTGGTCATTGAGGACTCGGTTGTGAACTTCATTGTGGAGGAGTGGGCTTTAAAGGATTCCTTACATGAGAAACTTTCGGAGGATATAATGCATGAAACCTTCAGTAACCTGGCCTCAACAGGTAAGGATGACAACTTACATTAACTTCATCAATTAGGAAACAAGTGTTTGTTGTTCATCAGTGTTGTTCCAAGATGTGGAAAGTGGAAAGGGAGGATATTGGTAAATAACTGAGCATGGTCACAGCTCATCATGGACATAGAATTTAATAAATTTTCTATAATTTCTAATACTTTGGAATCATTATTCTGAGTCTGCATTTTAGGGAAAAAAATGGAAAGATCATGACATTGAAGATCAGTACAAAACCAAGGGGAGAAAACTAAGGTGAGTCACACTCACAACAGAAACAAGTGTCTCCAACATGGCAGTGAGCTGTTCCCTTTGTCTCTGCCCCTTTTGAACTACAACTAAATGGACATTCATTGACCAACAGAAGACGCTTACACAGAACAACAGGACGCCTGAGAGACACATGCAGCTATACATCTGAGGGTGGAAGGACTGACCCTCTGGGAAGTGGTGGAGATAGCTGGGAACTCCCTACCCCCCGACAGCCCTGTGCACGCACAGGATTGCTTTCAAGCCTGGTATGAGCACCCCGCAAGTGGGAATGGAATGAGCCCTGCGGCAACTGTAGAAAGAGACAGTGGCAGCCCTTAGCCCACTGGTGATCACTCTCCCAGTGAGGGGGGAGACCACCATGCCCCTGTGGCCCCAAGGAGTGGCCCTGACTGGGTCCACATGAGAAGCCACGCCCACCAAGCACAGCACCCTTCCATTCTGCAAGTGGATTCTGCAGTGCGTGCCAGTGCCCATAGTAGAACTGAACCTTGAAAGAGTGAGTGCGCCCAGGGGCGACTGCAGGAAGAGGCAGTGGCCATCCTTAACCCACTCGTGTTCACTTTCCAGGCGAGGGAGGGAGCCCATTGTGCCCCTGTGACCCCAAGGAGGGCCCTGGCTGGGTCCACACGAGAAGCCGTGCCCACCGAGCACAGCAGCCTGCGGTCTGCAAGCAGAGTCTGTGGCCCACCGGGGCAGGCGAACTCCAGGCCTGCGCCAGCACCCACAGCACAGCTGAGCCCTGAAAGAGGGAGTGCGCCCCGGGGCGACTGCAGGAAGAGGTGGCAGCAGCCCTTAACCTGCTCGTGATCACAGTCAATTTCCCTTCACTATGGAGGTTTCATCCTTTTGGTGGCCGGGGCAATGTGTTACAGCCACCGCAGAAGGTTCATAGATTGCCTCTAATAATTGTAATATCTCTGGAGCATGTTTAATTTCTTTTCTGTCAGCAGCTAGAAGCCCCCTTTCTTTCCAGACTGCTCCATGGGCATGGACCACTGAAAATGCATATTGGGAATCTATATAGATATTCATCCTTTTTCCTCTTGATAAAAGTAGTGCTCTGGAGAGGGCAATGATTTCAGCCTCTGGGATGAAGTCCCTGGGGGTAATGCCTTAGCTTCCAGGGCTTTCTGTAAGGTTACAACTGCATACCCAGCATGCCTCTTACCTTGGCCCATGAAGCTACTACCATGTGTGAAAAGTTCCAGTTCGGGATCTTCTAATGGCTGGTCTTTCAGGTCTGGCCGGCTGGAATAAACCGTTTCTATAACCTGTAAGCAGTCATGCTCCAAAGCTTGTGAGGCTTCATTGGGAAGCAAGGTGGCCGGTTTTAGAGTTGAAGTGACTTGTAACCTGACATGTGGATTGTCCAGAAGGATGACTTGGTATCCACCCATCCTTCCTGAGGGGAGCCAGTATCCGCCTTTCTGTTCCAGTAATGTGAGGACGTGGTGGGGTACATATACCATGCTGGGTTGGCCTAGAGTTAACTCAGCCTCTTGAAGAATGTCACATGTGGCTGCTACTGCCCAGAGGCACGGGGGCCATCTCTTCACCAATTGATCCAATTGTTTAGAGAAATAGGCCACCAGCCTAGAGGCTGGTCCACTTGTTGAGTTAATTCTCCCAGACTTATGCCTTGTCTCCCATGCACACAGAGACTAAAGGGCTTGTCCAGGTTGACAGTCCTAAGGCTGGGGCTGGGGTCAGCTTGGCCTTAATAGTGTCAAATGCCAGCTGGCACTCTGTAGTCCAGTCCAAAGGTTCTGAATCTAAACCTTTCAGAGCCTCATACAGGGGTTTTACCATGAGCCCATAATTAGGAGTCCAAAGTCGACAGAAGCCTGCCATTCCTGAAAAGCCTCACAATTGTTGGTGAGTTCTGGGAGGACTCAAGCAGGCTCTTGCCTTCTTCCAATCTGGCAACCACTCTCTTTGTCCCTTGGAAATGGTAAATCCCAGCTGTGCGACCTTTTGTTTATAAATCTGGGCTTTCTTCTGGGAGACCTTATACCCACATTCTGCTAAGAAATTTAAAGTTTTAATTGTGTTGCCAGACACTGTTCCTAAGTGGGGCCTGCTATTAGCAAATCATCCACATATTGTAACAACAGTTCCTCTTGTAGTCTTAGATGACTTAAATCTCTGACCAATGCTTCCCCAAATAAAGTAGGAGAATTCTTAAACCCCTGGGGGAGGACAGTCCAACAATATTGTTGAGTTGTCTCAGTGTCTGAGTCATGACTTTCAAATGCAAACAATTGTTGGGCTTCCTCTGCTAACAATACGCAAAAACATGCATAGTTTAAGGCCAATACTGAAAACCAACCATATTCTTCTGGTATATTTGTTAACATGGTGTAAGGACTGGGCCCCACAGGGTGCAAATCTTGAACCACCTCATTTATGGCACGCAGATCTTGAATGAAGCGACGTCCATTAGAATTTGGCTTCTTCACGGGGAGAATAGGGGTGTCATATGGAGGCTGACAGGGTCTGATTAATCCTGCCTCTGAAAACCTTTTGAAAGGCTGTATGCCCTTTTGAGCCTCCTGTTTTAGCAGATACTGTTTCAGATGGGCTTTATCTTCTTTTCCTCTAAGGGTATCCGTACTGGCGGGGCATTCCTTGCTTTCCCCTGGGTCCCGTTTGCCCACACGTCGGGCCTTACCTTCTCGTAGATTTCAGTGGTAACAGTTCTGGTTCTGACTCCGAGGTCCCAGCGAAGCATCTGCAAACTCAGGGACTGCTCCGGAGAGGCTTGTGCACCACGTTGTCCTGGAGCAAAGGTTATTGTGCGTTCAGTTTACAGAAGTCTCGACCCAGAAGTGGGGTGGGGCATTCTGGCAAATACAGAAAACTGTTTCAGGGTTAAATCCCCCACCTGGCACTCTAGGGGTTCTAGAAATGAACAATCTTGGATTTCACCAGATACTCCACTGACTGGGGTCAATCTTGTCATTTTCTTTGCTAATTTAGTGTTCAGAACAGAATAGGTGGCACCAGCGTCAAGAAGTCAATCAGCTCGTTCCCCACTGTCGTTTGTACCCAGGGCTCCTGTGGGGAAATCAGGATGGAGTGTTAAAAGTCTGGAGGAGCCCCTGGGCCTCTTCAACCCTCATCAGAATAGTGCCCCCTCTCGACCATCTGGGCCGCTTTTCTCATACTGTTAGTACTTTCCTTTCCTTTCTCGGGGCATTCCTTTTTCCAATGTCCTTTCTCTTTGCAATAAGACATTGGTTTTTCCCCAGGGGACGCTTACCTCCCTTTGACTGGCCTGGTTTTCCTTTCAGATGGTTTGAATTCCATCAGCTCAAGGGTGCAGCCAGGAAAGCAGCATTCCTTTTGGCATCTTCTTGCTTCATCTGATGTTCTCTGTTATTGTATGCCTTAAAGGCAATATCTGTAAGCTGGGAAGGATTCATCCCTAATGCTCTGTCTAGTTTTTGCAACTTTTTTTGAGCTCTGGAGCACTTTGTCCTATAAAAGTCATGTTAACCATTCTAAGATTTTTGGGGGCTTCCAGATCTGCATCTGTATAGCGCCTATAAGCTTGATAAATCCTCTCCAGGAACTCAGAGGGGTCTTCATCGATTGTTGCTGAATTTCTTGGATTTTATTTAGGCTCTTTTGCTTAGGGACCCCGGTTCTCAGGCCTGTGAAGATACATCGCTGTAGTGTTCTAGTCTGACTCTCCCTGCAGCCTCGCTAGGATCCTAGGCTGGTTCAAATATCAGGACAGCTGTGTTAGCCTCATGTACCAGCAGGGTCCTCTAGATGCAGCCAGTGAGCTTCTTTTCTGCTTTGTCTATTATCAATCTCTTTCCATGTCCTGTTGGGAGCATATTCATTAAAATATGAACATCTGCCCATGACAGGTGAGAGGTGGCACAGATGGAAGAGAACAGTTCTGTCATCCACAGGGGACCCTCCTGGTGAGGAGGATTATTATTTTTCCAATTAAATAAATCAGAGGTAGAGACGGGGCTGTGCATCCATATGAATCCGGCAGGTTGTCCCTGGGCATTAACCCCCACTGGACACTGTCATAACGGATATCGCCCTGCTCCAGCGGGGGTCCCTGGCCAAACTGGGTTCCCTGTCTAGTCAGGGAGGGTGAAATATAACCCAAGACTCTGCGGCCCATTTCAGTTCTCCCCTCATAGGAGGGGGGAGCATCTGCCTCAGGTACTGAGGGCGCCTCCAGGGGTGGTGGCACCAGGGGGGCGGCTGCAAGGGCTGATCCTGTGCAACGGAGGGGTTAAGGGTTTGTAACACATTACATCATCGTCTTCTCTAATGTCCTGTATAACAGACCCCTTTTGTTCCTTCCGTGCTCTAGTGTCCTGTATAACAGACCCCTTTGGTTCCTTCTTGCTCTCTGTACCATAAGGAAATCCTTCCGTTCCCTTTTTTCATCTTGGTACAGCAGTATAAAGGCTTGTACATAAGGAACTTCATCATCTTTCCCAGTTTTTTTACAAAACAATTCTAACCGCAAGATTATATAATAATCCAGTGAGCCATTAACTGGCCAGTGCTTGCTGGATTCTAAAGAATACTGTGGCCAGGCAGCATTACAGTAGAAAACCATCTTTTTCTTAGACATGGGCTCATAACTATAATTAGACCATTTATTCAGAATTAGCCCCAAGGGCCTCCACTTGGGGACAGATGGCGCATTCCCCATTCTGACACACAGAGATGGACAGACACAGACACAGAAAAATGAGGCACCAGTGAACCGGTTCCCAGATTCTGATTAAAATCTCACAACTCTTCCCCACTCTGGCAGGGCACCGTATCAACCAAACAGTCCTTCCTCTCAAAGAGGGGAGGACCCCAGATGGACGGGGAAGGGAGTTTTCAGTTGTACACACCGAGATAACTTACCCTACCCCAGATGTGAGTCCATCAACTCATCTGAAGAAGTCATTTTACCTTCTACCATGGAGAGCATTAAAGGCAGCCAGAGGCAGAGGGAAGCCAACAGGGGGCCATCCCTGAGACAAAGAGAGCCTTGGCAGCTGCTAGAGACTATCCTAAGAATGAATTTCCCCCAAAGATAGCTAGCCACTGGCAGACACATGAATCCTTTTGTGGTCGCCAATTTCTGTTACTGCACAAAGCGCACAATCTGCTTACCACAAAACAAAAGCCAATTCATCAAGAGGCAAAATGATGGTAGAGAAAGGACTTTTATTAAGTGAAAAGCCAGCTAATCAGAAGACAGTGGACTCATGTCCTAAAGAACAATCTTAAAGAGAATAGAGAATCTTGAAGCAGTTATATAGAGCTAGTGGCTATAGAGGAGAGGTCCAGAATGTTGACCATCTGGCACTGTACACTGTAGGGGATGCCACACAAGACTTTTCAGCTGTCATTGATGAGGTATGCCAGTACAGAATCTCTCTCCAGGGGTTGTTGGAGGAGAGGGTCAAGAAGGTTGTCCATCTGGCACCATAGACAGGGGGTCGCTACATTTCTAAGGAACTCAAAAGAACACAGTTACCATCTTATCACAGCTGGGAGGTATAAAGCTAAGCGGGGGTCATAAGTCATAATGCATGCAGTTATATTTATGATTCAGTTATTATCTAGCTTACATGCAAGCCAGAATATGTCCAGCTGGGTTAATTACTTAGAGGATATCCATAGTTACAATATGGCTCCCTTTCTACAAAAATGGTTTCCCTTATGTCAAGTTCTTGTTGAGCCAGTATCAAAACCAATGACCCCCAAACAAGAGACTGATAGAGAAAAACCACTTATCGAGAATAGAAGCCACTGGAGCCAGCAACATCTAGGAACACATAAACTGTAATATGTGAATTGCTGGAGACACAGTATGGATTATCTTGAGAGTTAAATGCTCTCGGGGGGCAGGACTTAGGGGCCCCCCACAAATCATGAGTGTTTCCTTCAGCAGCCCAACCTGGTTCTCATAGTGAAGATGGGAATAAATTGCCTCCTGCTTCATGTAAGAAATGGGGGAAAACATTTTGATATGCACACAAAGCATTTTGTTCTTTGTAACTTGGACTTTCCCTCAAAGGAAATTAATGTGCCAAAGTCTTATCTGATGGGCAAAGTGCAGACAGACACCTGTAGTCACTTCAGGTTCCTCTCTGACAAAAGTGGAGGAAATATAAGTGCTGAGAACCTGTTCTGAAGTTCATAGTCTAGGGACTCTTTACCACCAAAACATTGCAGGTTTCATCACAACAGAAGAGGACATTTTCCCTTTCAAATACCTGACACCATATCAGCAGGGTCCCAGGATAAAAACTGGATTAAAACAGACACCTACGTAACACAGACTCTACTTAAGAACATGTTTCTAGGAAAACCCAAGCATACCACCTGTCTGTCAGTTGCCACGCTGTGGCAGCTGCTCACATAGAAGAACTAGAATGAACGACAACGACAACGAGGATATACAACTATGTACTGGGGCTTTGGGGAGAAAAAAATGAGGAAAATTGGCAACAGATATTAGCTCAGGGTGAATCTTTCCCTGCAAAAAAAATAAAGAGAATCAAAAGGGAGTATTATGAACATTCATATGTAAACAAATTGGATAACTTAGAAGAGATGGCTAAATCCTACAAACATGCAACCTACCAAGAAAGAATTAAAAATTAGGAAGCCTGAACACACCAATACCAAATAACAAATTCAAAGAATTAATACCAACCCTTGTTAAACTCTTCCAAAAACTGGAAGTAGAAGAAATACTTCCAAACTCATTTTATGAGGCCAGCATCTCCCTGATATCAAAGCCAGACAAAGACACTAGAAGAAAACTACAAGCCAATATCTCTGTGTCAACTTGGTTTGACCATAGTTCCCAAATATTAGTTCAAATATTATACTAGACGTTTCTGTGCAGATTTTTTTTTCAAGATATTATTATTTCAATGGGTGGAGCTTGAGTAAATCAGACCCCCCTCAATGTGGACGTGCCTCATCCAATCAATTCTGGTTCTTAATAGAACACAGATTGACCTTCCCTGAAGAGGAAGGAATTCTGCCAGTAAACTACATTTGTAATTGAACTACAATTCTTCCCCTGGGTTCCTGGCTTGCTCACCTAGACTAGAGATTTTTTACTTAATCAAGTCTTTATATTCACATGAGTCACTTCCTTCAAACAAGAAAAGAAAGGAAAAAATAATATATATAAAAACACACACATTCACACATCACGTTGGCTCTGTTTTCCTGACACACCAAAACACTATATTTTATTTTTAATGTTTTATAAATTGAATGAGTGATTCATTTTATATGGGGAGCCATATGGTTTGTGTAATCCCTAAACAAAAATTTTTATGAAGGGTTCAATACCTTTTTGCAAACAAATAAAAATAAATTTTCTGGGGGCCAGCCCGGTGGCATAGTGGTTAAATTCACGTGCTCCACTTCAGTGGCCTGGGCTTCGCAGGTTCAGATCATGGGTGCAGACTGATGGATGCACCACTTTTCAAGCCATGCTGTGGCAGCATCCCATATAAAGTAGAGGAAGATGGGCATGGATGTTAGCCCAGGGCCAGTCTTCCTCAGCAAAAAGAGGAGGATTAGCAACACACGTTAGCTCAGGGCTGGTCTTCCTCACAAAAATAAATAAATAAGTTTTCTGTCTTGTTCACAAATAAAATGACAACTGATATTAGAGCTTCTCCCATCCCATTTTAAACTGGTGAGTATTGAGTGGAATGGGCTTCATACTAAATGTATTAGGGTGGCATAACAGTGAGAGGAGCTCTGCTGACCACCTCCCCAATAAAACTGGTGAAAATCATTTCAATAAACATTTAAAGGCACTGGAAATGGTCCTAAAGGCAAACAGGAAATAATAAATACTTATTCAAAAAAATGATGAAGTTTTGTAAGAAACATGAGAGTCTGTGGTATTGGAACCAAGAGCACTGCCTCCCCAGCTCCTCCCAGCTCACATTGGTGAAGACTCTACTCCAGACTCCTGCAGTCTAGAACACATGGCCCCCTGTCACCCCTGCTCCCACTAACAGGGCTATCTTCTGAGGGGAACAGGACATCAACATTTCAAACCTTGTGCCCAGCTACCTGTTGCTGAGGGTAAGTAAGTGCTGGGAGAGTGTGCTTGAAAAGTGGGGACACCGTTGTTTCAGTCCCTACACGTGGAACTGAGGTGATGCTTTTGGGGTGGTGTGCTGACAATACTGGTGCACTGGTCACCCTGTCCCAGCTCATGAGGTGAGTGTAACATAAGTCATTTGTGAGGGGCCAGGAGAAACAATTGAGAGGACCTCTGGCTGTTTGCACTGAGCCCTCTGCTCTTCAAATGGGGTCATCACACAGAGAGAGGCTTCCCATTGTCCCCAAAACAGCTCCAGGTTCCTGTCATAGAGATTTTGCCTGCACATCGGGGTGAAGTGAGCCATAGAACACAAAGCTCTTAATCACTTTCCAAAAAGTTTACTTGGCTGGCCCAAGATCATGAGAAGTTCAAGTCAAAGGACACTGTCAAGAAAGTGGTAAAGAGAAATTGAGTAGATTCATTCACAAATATATTTATTGAAGATAGGGCCTACCGTGTAGGCTGACTATTTTTCTACCAAAAAAAAAAAAAAAAAACAACCCAGGAATTACACTGCTGAGAGGAGGATTACAAGGCTCAGAACAAATATGGTATAATTTTACTTATATATCTTCTTTCTTCTCTTCTAAAATGTCAGCTTTAAAGCAAACAGGGATATTTGCTCTGCTTTGTTCACCAAACCACCTACCAGAAGGCCTGTCACACCAATACTTCTTGCATATTGGGGCTCATAGAGAGACAAACACACACTCATGGAAGCTTCACACAGACCTCATCACAGGCCCAGACCTTCACACAGTGCATTGTTCTCACTCCCATCCCACCTGGTAGAGGGGTGTCTCCTGGCTCCCAAACCAATCCCCAAAGAGGGTGTCTCAGCTCCTCCAGAGGGGGAAGGGATTTCACCCTTCCTGAGACCACAGAGGACAAAAAGTACATCTCTAAAAAACACAAAATGGGAGACTGGATGGCAGAGTCAGGGCCCAAAATGGCTGGAGTCATGATGTTCCAGCCCCTCTCCCTGCTATAAATGCATCCAGAAACTCACTCATCATGAATTGTGCCTTTGTCACTTTGCTCTTCTATTGTGAGCTCAGTGAGGGGACAAAGGTGAGTATCTCCCCACTCAGCACCCATGTCCTCTGCTGCAGGCTCCTTGGTAAACATCACCTCTGCTGTGGACTCATATTCCACAGACCTCACTCAGTCCCCCCACGGGGGCCCCACCATCTTAACTGAACACTTTCTCCTTAGGATCAGTGTCCAGTTTATACCCTTGAGATCTTAATTTATGGAGGAGACTAAGTGACAACATGGACAGGTCAATGTCATTTAAAGATTTTTATTACTTACATTTCCCAAGAAAAGGGGGCATGCCATGCCAGGCAGGGTCACAAGGGCTGCATCAGGTTTGCTCAGGAGGCAGAATCAGGAGGGGGACAAAAACCTAGGCAACAGCCTTTATTTGCGGTCCCATAGGAAATGTAAGTCAATGCAGAGTAAGCACTATAAGGGGCACCACATGCCCCTTCCTCACTTTGCTTTGAACAATTCCAACAAGGTTGGGGCACAGGGATGGTCCTTAGTCATCTGGTAGCTGGTCCTGGGTTGGTTTAGGGCAGGGAAAATATCATCTTCCTGTGTGAGAGGTGGATAAGGAGGTCTGTAGGGACAGGGCACTGGACCGGGTGGTGTGCACATGAAAGGCCTGCTCCAGACAAGCTGTCCACTGCCAACATGGAGTTAGGTCCCCCTGGGAGGGGCAGTGTCTCCCTATGTCTGAGAGGCCCCCAAGATGTCAAAACATCTGAAGAGACAGAAAATAAAACACATGATTAACTCAATGAGAAAGAAGACAAGGATTTATCTGCTCACATCAGATCAATTCAACGTGGTGAGGGAGGTGCTACCAGGGCAATTAGGCACCAAATGAAATAAAAGCATTCCAGATTTTAAGGACATATACACATAGCCCCCCAGACAGACATACAAAATCACACAGGCTTTCTCACTGGACATACATGTGCACACACCCACACACAGACACCCAAAGTCACAAACCCTCAGAGACAATGGCCCAGAGACACACAGCCCAGGCCCTGAAGAGGGGAGAGTCAGGGCCCACAATGGGTGCAGTGACCATCGTGTTCCAGCCCCTCACACTGCTATGATCACTTCCAGAAGCACGCCCCTCACCACATGCCCCTTCCTCACTTTGCTTTCCATTGCAAGCTCAGTGCAGACAACAAAGGACTATGCTTCCTCACCCAGCTGCCCTGTCCTCCCCTGTGGTCTCTATGACCTGGGATCCATCCCCGACTGAGGTCTCCCTTCATGAGGGTCAGTTCCATGGGACATCCTCAAAGAGGCCTTGATCACTGCCCCACCCTGGAACATTCACTGATGGGGGAGGAGACCTTGGGACCTCAGACCCCAGGTCTCCCACAGAGACATCACCTTGGGGACCAAGGAAAGCACTGGAAGTTGTTGCAAGAGCACGTACAGATATGGCTTGACCCATTTCTGCCTTTTCCCTTCAAGAAACAGTGGGCGTGGCCTCTGACAAAGGAGAGGGGTTACAAACTCCTGCACCTGTGCACTTCAGGAAAGGTGGAAATCCCTACCATTTCCCACCACTTCTTTTGGTGTGGTGCCCACTGCATTCTGGGAGCCATGTGAAGAGAGGCGGCCCTGTGACTGTGGAGGGTCTGGCTGAGATCGCCATTTCCCACAGGCTTTGGAGTGGAAATATGAAGGGTGAGTCCTGTTCCAGAAAAAGCAAGCACCAGCCTTGGTGGGTGGGCTCCAAACTCACTCAGGAGGCAGATTCTGAGGTGAGGGAGCTGGGCATGGTCAGCGCATGAGCCACTGAAACCACAGGGTGGAAAGTGCCAGAGATCTCAGGGAGAGTGATATAGGTACAGCTGGGCCCCTGAGGGACACCCAGAGCTGGGACAAAGCAGGGCATCTCTTTTTGACATTATCGGTGGTGTTGAGACTTTTGTGAAACTGTAGTTGCTGCAGAGGTGATGTTTATGTGACAGTGGGGAGTATTATTTTCCAGGGGCCTGGCCTTCATGACTTGGGTTCTGGGTTCTGCCATTGCTTCACCTCACAGTCACCTGGGGTTGCAAATGTGAAAACAAATATAGGAAATCTTGTTTAAAATGGAGTCAGGAAGCCCTGAAGGGGGAGCTCTCAGGCACTACTACTTGTAGTATCTTGCAGACCCCAAACAGGAAGAAGTGCACCTCCCATTCCCCAACAGGAGGAATCTTACTTTACAGACCCCAGGAAGAGGAAGGAAGAATTTCTCCTTGTTCAGCAACACCCCAGCCAATGAGAAAACACCACACAGCCACTGTCACCACCCCGAACTCTCCTTCTCCTTCAATGGACTTCTGTTCCAAACAGTCCCTCCCAGCTGCCTCCTCTCCTCTATAAAAGGCAGCCCATCTGTTCTGTTCTCCCTACCTGCTGATGGTTCACCATAGTTTGCATGTCCTGAATGTACTTCCTTGGCTATTCATGAATAAACTCACTTTACAGGTAAAATAATTGGCTCACTTAATTTTAAGGTTGACAGAACAGAGAAAATTTCCAGAGTGAGACAAGTGTTGCATTTAAACATATTTTCCAACAAGGAGGCACCGAGTAGTCTTGAGATGGGAAACTTAAGAGCTGGAAATTGCCTCAAGAACTGGGAGATATGATGTTGATGCCCAAGGGTTAGATTAGAATGTACCCAGGCAGATCCCAAGTGTGGAGATGTGTTAGATGCACCTTTATGTTTCAGACCACTGCATTCCCTGGATATGACCCGGGAAACCTGGTGTCGACTCAAAGAGGGATGCTGGGAGCCCTATCACTTTCTCACCAGTTATGTGAATGACATGAGGGCAGGCGCAGCCCTAGAGAGAGTTTTGTAACTTCAGATGGGGTACCAGGAAAAGTCTACAGTGGCCTATATCCTTCTTCCCTAGTCCTTCCACTTCTTCCTAAGAAAGAACCCAAGGTGGTGGAAGGAAGTGTTGCACACGTAGCAATCAAAAGGTCAGGAGAGTTTAACTTTCTCCTAGATGTGAAGACATTTTTGTTGTTTTCTATTAATTGTTTTTAGTATATACACATACTATTTTAAGAGCAGTTGTGAGTTTTCACAAATGTATAGTTCTACCACCATCAGGATGGAGAACACTCCATCATCCCAAAGGAACACTCTTGTGGTACCCATTTGTACTGAGCCCTACCACCATTAATGACTGATCTGTTTTAGGTTCCTATAGCTTTGCCTTTTCCAGAATGTCATATAAGCAAAAAATTGTGTTGCCTTATGAGTCCTGTTTGGAAACTTTGATGCTACATTGGTAAAAGTGCATAATTATACAAACCTTGCAGTGTTCTTGTGAGTTTAAAATTTTTTACATTGCCCAGGAGAGAGGCACACATTATGCCATCCAAACTAAGAGATTCCTCTGTTATGAGCTCTGTGAATTTGAGTAACTTTATTTGCATCATGGGAGAAAGTATAGGGGTAGGGGATCAAATAAGATACTAATAATTATAAAATCACATAATTTCTACATTCTCGGGAAAAGATAAATTAGCACTGAATAAAAAAGGAACAAGTTTAGATTTCCATTATTGTTTCGTGAAACAAAAGCTGTCACATTTTACCCCGTCTTCCATAACATCTCCTGGAAATGTAAACATCTAGAAATGATCCTTGGAAACAGCAAAATGGGCTTTGGGGGCTTTGTGCATCATTGAAACAAAAACCTCCCAGCTACTCCTCTTATGAAAAGGCATAGAAAATTTCCCAGTTTGAGGATGTCAAATTTACCTCCTATGCCATCACATAGGATATTACTCAAAATGACACTGTGTGTCTGTCTGCAGCTCACCTCAGTTATTTCTTTGATCCTTACCCTCTAAACATTCACAGCTCTTTTCAGTGTTTTAACCAGGAAACACACTGGACTTGCACAGGTATCATTCTACTTGTTGGAAAACCCATGATGGGCGACAACTGTGCAGATGATGAAAACTCTTCCTCAAACTGGGAGAAACTCAAGGTTTCATGGAGTAGAAATTATGTCACTCAGTCTGAACAGCAGCAAAATGATATGCTGAGTCAAAAGGCAATTTCAAGTCCTTTCCCCTGATGTTAAACAGAAACATAAATACCCATGGCCTAAAACAAATACCCATGGCCTAAAACAATGGAAGTCTCGAGTTCCAGACACTCATGTATCTGGATGATGATCAAACAACACATGCAGTAAAATGTTTAACCATGGCTAAAATGAAGATGAACTCTGTCTATGCCTTTATCTTTATGAGAACCACTGCTGTTACTCCCAGGAATGCAGGACTTTCAGTGTTGCTGTCCATTGTTTACACCCACACCTGAACAGTTCCTCCAACAGTGCTTAAGATGTATTAGATGGTGGGGAAACAATGATCAATGATGACATCCTCACTCAGTGAGACCTCTACCTTAGTAGAGAAGATATACACCTATCAAATGATGAATGGATACAGAAGTTGTGGCATATATATATATAGATGACAGAGTATTATTCAGCCATGAAAAACAAGGAAATCCTAAAATTTGCAGAAACATAGATGAAACTTGAAGGCATATGCTAAGTGAAATAATTCAGACAAAGACAAATATTTTATGATCCCACCTATATGTGGAATCTAAAAGGACAACACAAAAACTCATGGAAAAGAGGTCAGGGCCGGCCCGGTGGCGCAGCAGTTAAGTGCGCGTGCTCTGCTGTGGCAGCCCGGGGTTCACAGGTTCGGATCCCAGGCGCACACAGATGCACCGCTTGTCAAGCCATGCTGTAGCGGTGTCCCATATAAAGTGGAGGAAGATGGGCACAGATGTTAGCTCAGGGCCAGTCTTCCTCAGCAAAAAGAGGAGGATTGGCATCAGATGTTAGCTCAGGGCTGATCTTCCTCACAAAAAAGAAAAAGAGGTCAGACTTTTGGTTACCAGAGGCGGGGGGGGGGGGCAATTGGAGGAAGGTGGTCAGAAGGTACAAACTTCCAGTTATAACATAAATAAGCACTAAGATGTAATGTACAACATGACAACTAGAGCTAACACTGCTGTATGACACTTAGGAAAGCTGTTAAGAGGATAAATCCTAAGAGTACTCATCACAAAAAGCTTATTCTTTTCTTCTTTCTTTTCTTTTTATTCTATCTATACGAGACGATGACTTACTGAGTAGCTGACCTACTGTGGTAATCATTTCACAATATGTGTAAATCAAACCATTGTGTTGTACACCTTAAATTTATAGAATCATGTATGTCAATTTTTTCTCAATGAAATGGGGGAAAAAAAGGAGTCCGAGACTTCTGGTCTCTGGTCTGTCATGTAAGGAGCTTAAAGCCAGATTCCAGTCCTCAGAAGAAAAAAGCCAAGAAAATTGAAATCAACAACTCTTCCATCAGGGAATTGAGGCCACAGGGCAAACTACTGTCTCCACAATTATTGAGAGAGAGAAACAAAAAAGGAGCCATTTAAAACATTGCCAAAATACTCTATTCTTAACAAAGCATGCCCTGCAAACAATCTATTTAACAGAAACATTAGTGACTGGGATTTTCCAAGAGGCAAACTGACCTGGGGGAAGGAAACAGCCAACTTGAGTCTCTTCTAGCCTTTTTCTGATCTCAAAGGTGGGGCAATTGTGAAGATGATGGGTTTTTTTCCCGCGTGGCCTCAAATCTTTGGTGTCTGTTCCAATGCCACTTCTCCAACTCTACATCACCAAAGAGCTGTCCAAGAGTTTGATTCAATTCTAATACTAACTACCCAGGGCTTACGTCAGACTCCACAGGTTAAGAGCTCAGTCCCACAAACTGCCCCTTCTTTAGATGCCAACCACAAATGGGGTGCCCAGGCCACCAACATTTCTACTCAGCCATCTACAAATTCCTAGATTCTCTCCACACCTCATTACATTTGGTAATTTACTGAAATGATTGTGAGAACTCTGCAAACTGCTTTAATTGCTGTTATTGGTTTATATAAAGGATACAAATCAGGAACAGACAAAAGGGAGAGATGCATAGGGCAATGTAGGGTGGTGGTATGGGTGAGGGGAGTGGAGGTGGAGGGGGCTGCAGAGATTCCACATCCTCTCTGGACACTCCACCCTCCCAGCACCTGGATGTGTTCACCAACCTAGAAACTCTCTGAATTCTATCTTTAAGGGTTCTGATGGAGGTTCCATTACACGGACACAATTTATTAAATCATTGTCCATTGGTGATTACCAGCACCCCTCCTCTCCACAGAGGCTGGGAGCTGGGTCTGTAATTTCCAAGTCTCTAATCAAGGCTTGGTGTTTCTAGTGTCCAATCCCCCTCCTGAAGCTATTTAGGAGCTGGTGAAGGGTTGCCTGATTAAAAGAACAAACACCTGGGGCCGGTCCCGTGGCTTAGCAGTTAAGTGCGCGCACTCCGCTACTGGCGGTCCGGGTTCGGATCCCGGGCGTGCACTGGCGCACTGCTTCTCCGGCCATGCTGAGGCCGCGTCCCACATACAGCAACTAGAAGGATGTGCAACTATGACATACAACTATCTACTGGGGCTTTGGGGGAAAAATGAGGAGGATTGGCAATAGATGTTAGCTCAGAGCCAGTCTTCCTCAGCAAAAAGAGGAGGATTAGCATGGATGTTAGCTCAGGGATGATCTTCCTCACAAACAGAAAAAAAAATTGTTAAAAGAACAAACACCTTATCACTCAAGCAATTCCGAGGACTCCAGGTGGATTTTGCTAAGAACTGAGAACAAAGATCAAATATCTTTCTTATTATATCATAGAAAGTCAAGCCCTGGGACACAGGCTCACGAAAAGATTGAGACTCAATCACTGGACTGGAGAATGCTTCCCCTCTGCCCACGCCTACCTCTATGTCAACTGGGCTCTTGTTTAATAGTAGTGGACTACACTGAAAGAACTAGATGCTTTCCAGTAACATCAAGAAGAAAGCAAGGATGTCCTCCCTCACCACTCCTCATCAATCTTGTACTGGAATTCTTAGTTGATGCAATTAGACACAAAAACGAAATAAAAGGTACATAGATTGGTAAGCAGGAAATAAAACTGTCCTTGTGGCACAAGATTGTCTATGGAGAAAATCTCAGTGAAACCCCAATTACAGAGAAACCCCTTGAACTAAGAAGAGTGTAGAGGAAGGCTGAAAGATAAAATGTTAATACACAAAAGTCTGTTGTTTCCTATAGATCCACACAAAGATGAGCTGAACGCAGCTTTGACAAAGGAACAAAGGCAATTCAATGGGAAAATAAATAATGCCAGAAAAACCGGCCACCCACATGTCAAAAAAAAAAAAAGAAAAAGAATCTAGACACAGACTTTACACTTTTCACAAAAATTAATTTAAAATGAATCATAGATCTTACGATAAAATGTAAAACTACAACACTCCTAAAAGATAACATAGGAGAAAATCTTGCTGACCTTCGGTTTGATGATTAATTTTTAGACACAACAAGAAAAGTAAGATCCAGGATAGAAAATAGTTAGTTTGACTTCATTAAAATGAAAATCTTCTGATCAGTGAAACAGTATTAAGAGAATGAAAACACAAGTCATAGATTGGCAGATAATCTTTGGAAATCATTTATCTGATAAAGGACTGGTACCCAAACATCCAAAGAACTCCTAAAACTCAACAAAAAGAAGACAAACAAACCAGTTAAAAATGGGCAAAAGATCTGAACACACATTTCAACAATGACATACAGATGGTAAATAAACATGTGAGAACATGCTCAAAACCATGTGTCCCTAGCAAATTACAAATAAAAGAAGAATAAGATATCTCCAGACACTTATTACAATAGCTAAAATTAAATACACTGAGAACACTGAACTACGATGAAGATGGAGAGCAACAGGACCCCTCATGCACTGCTGGTGGGAATGGAGAATGGTATGCCTACTTTGGAAGAGAGGCAGTTTCTTAACACAAAGACTACTCTTAGCATATGATACAGCAATCACGTTTTTTGAACTTACCTGAATAAGTTGAAAACTGATGTTCACAAAAATCTCTGCACGTGAATGTTTATAGGAACTTTATGAATAACTGTCAAGACCTAGATGTAACCAAGATAATTTCAATAGGTGAATGGATAAACAATCATGGGTACATCCATAGGATGAAATATTCTTCAGTAATGAATAGAAATGAGGTTATCAAGCCAAAACGACATGAAGAAACTTTAAAATCATATTGCTAATGAAAGAAGCCAATATGACAAGGTTACACACTGTATGATTCCAATCATGTGACATTCTGGAAAAGATCAATTATAAGACAGTGAAAGATCATTGGTTGCCAGGATTCGGAAGAGATAGGGAGGGATGAATGACTAGATGGAGCAGGGGAGACTTTTAGGACAGTGCAAGTATTCCATGTGATACAGAAATGACAGAGTCATGTCATTTTCCATTGTCCAAAGCCCAAAGACTGTGTAACACAGAGTCAATACTAATGTACACTATGAACTTTCATGCATCAAATTGGCTCATCAAATGTAACAAATGTATGATAGTAACACAAGGTAAAAATATATTACAAACTGTGGAAGCAGAGGGGTTATGTGGGAAATCTCTGCACTTGCAGATCAAGTTTTCTATAAACCTAAAACTGATCCTAAAAAAAAGTCAAATAGGGAAAAAATGATCAAGACAGACACATTAATATTGACCCCTGTTGAGTGACTTATGCCAGAAACAGACCATCTTTCATTCAATTAATTTGAACTTATTTCAATAAGTGATTATGGTGCTCTATGAGGCCTGTACCCTGACACTCGGAAGAGAGGAGAAATTTCTACTGAATGCCTTGTTAAAAGCCCAGCACTGTAGATTCTGAGAAGTTAAAAGAGTGCCTTCATCACTATCAGTAGTGTCCAGAAGTCCCACGTGGATAGAGTGTCCTACTGAGGCTTGGTGTGTGGCCTTCATATGTGTAGAGACAAGTGTGACTTTGATTTCTATTGTAGGCAACTGTGAGGCAAGAGATTCCTGGAGTTCTTTTACCACAAAGGGGCAACTCGCAGGGAATCACCCACAGTCTGTAAGGTCTGCAGCTGGAGCCCATTATTGGTTGGTGCTAAGATGACTGCTGGATGTACAGTCAGTGTGATGACCTTTGGGCCCAGTCCTTCATCAGAGATGTCCCAATTAAGACAGGAAAAGCAACTCTGCCTGAGCTCCGTCATGTACAGATGAGATGATGTCCCTTAAGTCTGTGCCCCCATTGCTTTTCACTCAGGGAGTCCTAAGGAGCTCCTTAGGGAGCCTGGGGGTCTGAAAGAGGGGTGACTTTTTTCAACACTATGGCACCTGGCAAGGGACTAAGAGGGAAAGCCACACCCTCCTGTAGGTAGGACATCCCAGAGTATCCAAGTTTGCCTCCATCATGTCTCCAGGAGGTCTCAGTAGCCATGCTGAGCTCTTGGGGTGCTGTTTCCAAGTCTCAAGTCAAAATGGGCTGCTGGATAGATGGTCACATGCTCAGGGCCATCTACTTGCAGGTTACCCTCATAAGTAGAGGTGATTGCAGCTCTAATGACATATAGTCTGGTGCCTAGGGCAGGATCTTGCATCAGGAGCCTATGGATAACTTAAGGCCATCATGGGTATCCCAGGAAGTGTGACAGAAGGTCACTGATGCCTCTATAGTGAAAGAGACTCTGAGGGCACTAACAGCAGTGTTTGCTGTATGACAATTTGAAGAGAATCTCCAAACATTTGTGCTGGGGGCTTGTGCCATTCAAAGTGGCAAATTTGCAAGTAACAGCACAAACAGGCTCAAGTAAAATTTGTAAACAAGGAATATATTGCCTCCCAAATTTCAAGAGAACCTAGTAGATTTTGTGGGTGGGTGCTGAGAGGAACAACAGCTATTTCTTCATGGTGTCAGAGAAGGAGAAGGTCTTAATTTATCAAATAATTTTCAGAAATTTAACAAAGTTGTCAAGGCCTCACATTATATGTGTGGCAATGTCCATCCACTTTTTGTGAGCTCCTTTTTTCAATATTTCTAAGTCTTGAATGTTCTCAGAGGAGATGTCATTAATGTAACATCACACCTGTGTTCTTAGAGAG
The DNA here is from genome assembly GCF_057802395.1 of Ceratotherium simum simum. Taxonomy (NCBI): domain Eukaryota; kingdom Metazoa; phylum Chordata; class Mammalia; order Perissodactyla; family Rhinocerotidae; genus Ceratotherium; species Ceratotherium simum. The sequence continues at coordinate 3,474,520 of NC_141938.1, read as the reverse complement.
ACCAGGATGCAGTTCAGATCCTGCTGCAGTGACTGTGTGGGAGGGCACAGCTGTTGAAGATCCATGAGGAGAACCCAGTAAAGGTGCATCACGTCCCTTCAGAGGTGAAGGCCAAGTGCAGCTGAGAGGCTGTTGACTCAGGCACTGACCAGAACAGACTTAGCCAAATTTGTGAGAGCTGGATATTTATCACTTGCTGATTGGTTGTAGTCAGTAATTTCCACACTGTTGGGAGTGGGTATAGAGGTCTGTGTGGTGCAACCATAGCCTCAAGTTGAGGTAAACCACTCTGAGGTGCCATTCATTCTTTCGAGGTTTAATAAGACAAATTGGACTGCTAAAAGCAGCACAGGGAATAATCAACTCTTCACTAATGAGGTTTTCTATCCAGCTGTCAATCCTTCAAGGCCCTGGGTAACTTACATTGGGCCATATTAACTATTTGATTGTGGGGGTAAAGTCCCTGAGGTCCCAACTTGTCAAGCCAATTTGTAAGCGGCAAAGACTTTACTTCTTGATCACTGGATCAGAGCCAGCTGATCCAATGGAGCCAGCTCCAGCTCACTGTGGAATGATTTAGGACAATAAGTGCTGTGACCATGGAGAATTCAGGGAGGACCATAGTTCTGATGGTTAAGGAGAAACACTTGCCCTATTTGTCCTCTATATTTCATTAACACCCCAAATGTCATCAGGGGCACCTTGCCTACATTTAGTGGGATCCAGGTATAACTGTAACTTGACCCCTAGTATTGATTAACTGCTTGAAGGTTTCTGAATTAGTGCATTACAGCAGATAGCAAAATTAATTTAGAACTATGTTGTAGAGGCCCAAAAGCCAAGCAATGTACCTTTATCTGTTTAGTTATGTAAATTCTTTCAGTATATTTTGGATTTCCAATTGGTTCCAACCGGACCTTTCTTTCAGTATTTTTTTATTTTGTTCCCTCCTTCTTGTCCTCCCGTTTTGTTTTTTTTTTTTGGTCATTGGATATACTTCGGGGGAAAAGGCATCATCTCTACCCTAGTATTTATTTATTTTTTTTTATATAATTTTATTTTTGTTCTCCCAAAGCCCCAGTAGATAGTTGTATGTCACAGCTGCACATTCTTCTAGTTGCTGTATGTGGGATGCGGCCTCAGCATGGCCGGAGAAGCAGTCCGTCGGTGCGCGCCTGGGATCCGAACCCCGGGCCGCCAGCAGTGGAGCGCGCGCACTTAACCGCTAAGCCATGGGGCCAGCCCACTACCCTAGTATTTATATATTTTTTCTTCCCAAGAGCCTCAAAACAGTGCCATCAAGCTTAGGAGACTCCCAGATGACAAATGGGTGCTTTAGTGAGTTTAAGGTCCCTGGACTTAAGTCAGGTTCGAACTAATCCCATTGCTGTGCCATGGGGTGCCATGGGTGTTGTCCCTTATAGCCCCAAGGATTAGGATCCTTGTCATGGTAGAGGCAGGGGCAGCAGCTGCTGCAAAGGTACTTAAGGGTCCTGGTGAGCCCTCTGGTGTTAGGAGTGTGGACTCAGCTTGCCACCTACTGGCTGCCTTTCCCCCTCTCTTCTTGTCTTTTTAAATGACAGCTGTTTCAGGAGTGACCACATTTGCGCCCTCCTCTTGCACAAGGTATAGTCCCCCTGTGCCACCCCCATCCCTGGGGTATTTTGGGGTAAATACAGCCTCTGCCACAGCTTCACTCTAACACACAGATAAATCCCAGCAAAGACGTTGACCCAGGACTGATTTAAGGAGGCCCCAATCCCATAGTCCTGCTCCCAAATGCCTGTAACTTCTTGAAATTTCCAATCTGGTCAGCTGAACCTAGAACTGAGGCTTGGTGGGTGAACACTGCAACACGGGGCAGCACAGCTCACAGCACAGGCTCCCCAGCAAGCAGCAGCCCACAGTGCAGGCCGCCACCAGGCAGCAGAGCAGGTGAGCAAGTCAGAGCAGGAGCAGACAGACCCATGGCGGGGGGGGGCTCATGTCTGGACATGCTGCTCAGGGTGCCAGCTGTTATGGTCGCTGCAGAGGGGTGGTTCCCTTGTTGAGACTGACGCTGGTGTGCTCCCCTCCCCCAACACACACACCCAGAGGGTAGGAAAAGGCTTAGGACTCACATAATAGAGTTCTGAGGGTGAGGGCAGGGCCGGCCTCTCAAGCAGCTCTGACATGGCTTCAGAGAGCAAGGAAAGCAGCCTAGTCTGGGTGTTTGCTGTGGCTGGGGGGTGGAACTGCAGTAAAAATTGTTATACAATGGCAGGGGCTTGTGTGGTGGAATCTCCTGCCTGCTCTAGAGGAGAGAACACCCAGGCTTTCTCATCAGCTTGTCCAGGTGGGGACACAAGGGGAAGAGGGTGGGGTGAGGCCTAAGCTGTGAGCACTCAAACATCCAAAAGTATGGATTCCAGCTGCTTGTTAACAGACAAACATGGGTGAAAAACTATGCATTTGCAGTTGCTTGTTTTTATATAAGAAACACTAACAAGAGGCTCAAAAAATAATCAAAACTGCGTATTTGGGGGTGACTTGAGGAACAGCACTGGAGGGGACCAGGATATGTTGGCCATGAGTCGTCGTCTTTTTTTTTTTGGCAAGGAAGATCAGGCCTGAGCTAACATCTACTGCCAATCCTCCTCCTTTTTTTCCCCAAAACCCCAGTAGACAGTTGTATGTCGTAGTTGCACATCCTCCTAGTTGCTGTATGTGGGATGAGGCCTCAGCATGGCCGGAGAAGCGGTGCGTCGGTGCGCGCCCAGGATCCGAACCCGGGCCGCCAGTAGCGAAGCGCGCACACTTAATCACTAAGCCACGGGGCCGGCCCTGCCGTGAGTCTTCTTAAGTTAGACTGTGCTGTCTTACAGATTTATTTAAACAAAGAAAAACAGAGAAACTGATATATACTATCATTTATTATTTAAGTCTTATTTAATTTTAACTTTTGTACACATGAAACCATTCTAGGATTTAATTCCTTTAAACACTAACAGTTACAAAAGTGCAAACCACAAAAGGAAAACTTTCAAATCTCTTTCTAACTAAAAGGACGAGCTGCATCCTAGTTGTCCTTCCCCTCTATCTCACACTGGGGGGATTTTCAGGAATAAGCAGCATTTTATATGCAATAGGGGTTTCCGTTTAACCCCTTATATGTACTGGATTTTCAAAGATTTACATAGGCTTCAGAAGTTTTCCTCACATCAATTAAAGTAAAAGTTCAATCACTTTAGCCTTTTAAATTTGTATGTTCTCTAGAGACATGCACATAGAAAAACTGATCTAAAAAAAAAACGTGCTCAAAAACTTAATACATTTATCTCACATCTTGAGGTTCTCTTGCCTAAAAGGAAAAAAAAAAATGCTATTTAGTTCCAGAATTTTCTTCCATTCCTCACATCCTATCTCTCAATCAACTTACAGTTTCAGGGCCCAAATGCTAAGGGAAACTAGAGCCAAAGGGCTGCAGTATTCAATCAATAAAGGAATCCAAAGGCAAGAAACACAAATATTGGAATCAGCAGATAAGCAGCCTGCTCTCCACAGGACAGAAGGAAAGCCACACTCAGAAGCTTCCATATTCCTGACTCTCCTGGTTGAGACAGAACCCCTGGAGTGGGTCAGCCCCTGGTGGAGGAGGGTGGGGCACCTGAGCAGCCACAGGAGTGAACTCTGGGAGCTCCACACACCCTCCTCTCCCCAGGGAATAATGCAAATGCTCCCTCTCTCAGGCTTCCCTTCCCACAATGAGGAAAACTCAGCTCATTCAGTTTAAGGATTCAGTTTAAGGTTCTGACCAAGTGAACTCCCAAATTAATGGGTCCTAATGCAGGACACAGAACTCCTGACTTTCACAGACTTTCCCAATGTAAACAAATTACACTCTGAGTGCATCTACACTGTGGTACAAAACTGAAGTCTAGAAGAAGGTCCAAGGAAACCACAGTTACAACCTCAGAAAGGGCATCACCTCCCCACCCCCATAAGCACATGCACCCCCAGCTTTCCAGGGCTCTGCAGCTCCTCTCAGTATAGAGGCTCCTTCCATGGGGGGGTGTGAGCAGTACGACACCTGCAGGGGGAGGCTCCCCAGGAAGAACAACAGGGCCTTCAAGTCCTTCCCTTTGCAGGCCCAAAGGGGCCTTAGCTTAGATCCACTGCCCTCCGGCCTCTGCCCCCACTGGAGTATTTCTGGACCACCATTGATACCTTAAATAACACAAACCCAGTGTTTGACCAATCCAGCTGAAACACTCAAACCAGTCTTTATGTGGAAATAAGGGAAGAAAATTGTATGGCATTTTGCTGGCTCAATAAGAAACCCCACAGGAATGTACTGCATTTCAGAAAAAAAGATGTCAATTTATTTCCAGGACAAGAAATGTTTTCTAAACTATTAATCATACTTGAGCACTTCAGGTCTGCCAGTCTAACTCCTGGAAATCCATTTGAACTCACCCAAAATAAAAGAACAGACCTCAGAATATTAGTAACATCTTAGGAAAGGAAAAAAGGAAAACAATTTTTAAATCATGCAATGTGAAACTGGAATGTTTTCTTTTTTCTGAAATTCACTTCTTTCTTTCTCTTTGGAAACATTTTTATATTGTTTTTCAAGCTGTATTGATTAAATAAATTTTTATTCATTGAAAAACAGAGTAAAATAAAGTAAATATATCTTTTAAAGGTGACAAACCTAAGGAGGGGCAGTGCTGACAGGACAGATCACCCGGAAAAATTTGCCAGAATTTCCAACCAAAGGACTCAGAATTGAATGTCTGTGCCCAGGACACATCTTGGGAGGAGAGGCAGAAGGATTTCATACAAGATATTTGCAGGTAGCTAGTCATTACTTTTTTCTCTTGTAAAACATTCACAAGCAAGAAATAAACTCTTTTATTTATTCATGTTTTTTTTGTGGGAAGATCAGCCTCCTGCTAACATCTGCCAATCCTCCTCTTTTTGTTCTTGCTGAGGAAGACTGGCCCTGGGCTAACATCCGTGCCCATCTTCCTCTACTTTATGTGGGACGCCGCCACAGCATGGCCTGACAAGCGGTGCGTCGCACCCGCTGCGCGCCCGGGATCCGCGAACCCCGGGCCGCCGTGGCAGAGCGCGTGCACTTAACCGCTTGCACCACCCGGCGGCCCCTAAATAAACCCTTTTAAAAAGGCCATCCATCGATCATGGGAAAATGATGAACAATTAAAATATTGAGTCTGTTTGTAGTTGATTATGACGCTGTGAATCAGAGCCAGGAAGTAGGCATTTGGGAATGTGAGGAAGGATTTGGAAATTTAGGAATTTATTGCCAGTCCTAGGGAGAGCTGGGGGGCAGGGTCGTGGATGTGAGACTGTGCTCCCCAAACATTCAGAAAACTCAGGAGAACACGAGTCCCCCTGAGGAGAAAGGAGGGACTGGGGACCCCACAGGCCACAGCTCCTCCCACGCAGGAGCCCCGGAGACCGAGTCACGATTGTCCCCGATGACCCTCCCCGTGGTCACCGCACCATCTGGGGACACGCGGGGCTGCGGGCACAGAGCTGCCCAGAGAGGCTCCGGGCCGAAGTCGGCGCGCGCAGTGACCACAGGACGCCCGGGGTCCCGGCTGCCGGCCCCGCCCCCACGCTGCGGCCGGAGGGGACTGAGGTCCGAGCGGCGCCCCCGCGGACTCGGGTCCGCAGACTCGGAGGTGACCGCGGGGAGGCCGGTCCCGCCACGGCCGGTTCCGACCAGCCCTCCTTCCCCAAACCGTGTCTCCAGACCCCCAGCCAGAACTCTCACCATTTCTAACTTTCCTGGGTCCCCCGCATCCTTCCTACGACTGGGCACAGGTCACAGCGCGACAGAGGCCGCGGCAGACCAACGTTGGGCGTCTAAAGGCAGCGGCCCGTGACCGGAAGGACTGTGGCATGAGAGCAGGAAGTCAGGATGGGGGTGGAGCGTCGCCCCACCTACCTGCCCCGGAGCAGACCCTGATTGGACAGTTCTAAGGGCCACGCCCACTCGCTCCTGAGCGACCGGGGATGGAGATTACGTGTCTGAGCCAACCCAGAGGTGGAAATTGTCCTCTCTGGAGACTTTTCCACTGAAATGCAATGTTATGAGGCCACTCAGGGAACTGTGACCCTTCTTTGCAAGCACACTTAAAATCACCTCACCATATGTAATAATTAGTCTGCCTCCACTTTGATCTTCGATCTTCCACCCAGCGCTTCCCCATCTCCACTCAAATCGTACTTGAAAAAATCCTGTGGCCTCCCAAGCACTTAGCTCTGGTGGGAAGTTGGAACCCGCAGCCCTAGTTGGGCGCAAGGACTCTTAGTCTAACCACAAGGTATGAGATGTTTTCGTTCAGTTCTCAGGTGTACGTTTTACACTGGAGGGAAATTTATTTCAGGTCATTTTTTGAATGCGTCCTCAGAGAACTTTGAAATGTAAAAGTCTATAATATCCCTAGGGTGATTCAATTCCTATTTGGACTGATACAACAAAAAACAAGAAAAAGTTATGTAAATGTAGGATGTACCTGGAAAATGTTCATATGCTTAAGACATTGGAATGCAAAACTCTTTTGCATTGCAAAACTCAGTGCATTTATCTACTTATTGAACAGTTTTTTTTGTTTTTTTTTTTTTTTGAGAAACAGTGTGAGACAGGAACCAGCCTAATGACACAGGGCCATCTGCAAGGCCCCTAGCCTAACAAGATAAGGCCCCGAACCAATCCTCAAGATAGGAGAATCAGAAACCACCAAGATCCACAGTCCATGGTTTTGGGACTTTCCCAGGCTTACACATGCGCCCTAGCACGCAGGAGTCCACTGAAGATGACCCTAGCCCCATTACCATACTAAAAATCACACCCAGGGGTGAGAGCTAGCATACTAATAATACAATACATACAGTGCATGTGGCGGCGTGTTGAACAACAGCGCAGGCGCAAGCACAACCCCACCTCTAAGTGCCATGACAGAGCACCCCTTCGCAGCCTTTGCCTAATAAAAGCCACACTATCGGGCCGGCCCTGTGGCTTGGTGGTTAAGTGCGCGCGCTGCGATGCTGGTGGCCCGGGTTCGGATCCCGGGTGCGCATCGAGGCACCACTTCTCCGTTCATCCTGAGGCCGAGTCCCGCATACAGCAACTAGAAGGATGTGCAGCTACGACATACAACTATCCACTGGGGCTTTGGGGGGAAAAAATAAAATCTTTAAAAAAAAAAAAAAAAAACCACAAAATCCCGCCCCCTAATGAGCAGCTCACCTGCCCCTTTCCTTTCTTCACTGGCTCCCGTGTGCCTCTCCTGTGCACAAGTTAATAAACTTTTACTTTCCTACTCCCGTCTGTTGTCTCTCATGATTTCTATCCTGGGGGACAACAAGAACCCATGTGTTGGTAACAAATACAGATACTATACAATGGAGCCCTTTAATGCCTACAACTCACTGGTCTTCAGTATATTCACAGATACTGTGCAATTATCACCACAATCAATTTCAGAACATTCCCATCACCTAAAAAGAAACACCTATACCCTTAACCTATCACTGCCCCCTAGCTGCTCCAAGCACCAGCCCTAGACAACCATTAATCTACTTTCTGCCTCTGTAAATTTCTGTATTTGTTGACTTTCATATGGATGAAATTGTATAATAGGTGGTCTTTGTGTTTGACTTCATTCATGGTATAATTTTTTCAGGGAATTCCATGTTGTAGCATGTATCAATACTTCATTCTTTTTTTTTTATTGAGATATAATTTGCAAGCAACATTGTATTTGTTTCAGGTGTATCACGCGATAAGTCTACTTAACATCCATCACCACACAGAGTTATAAACTTTTTTGTTGCGTTGAGAACCTTAAAGATCTACTCTCTTAGCAAAGTTTAAATATACAATTCAGTATTATTAACTCTAGTCACCATGCTGTACATTACATCCTCATGACTTATTTATTTTATAACATGAAGTGGGTACCTTTTGACCACCTTCTATGTTTATCCCATACAAGTTATATCTTATCCATATTTAAGTCAGTAGTGTGAAGTGCATTGACATTGTGAAACCAATCTCCAGAACTCCTTTGATCTTGCAAAACTGCAACTTTCTAATTAAACAACAACACCCTGTTGCCCTTGCCCCCCAGACCCTGGCAACCCCTATTCTGCTTGTCTCTATGAATTTGACTATTCTAGGTACCTCATATCAGTGGAATCATACAGTTTTTGTCATTTTTTGACTGCCTTGTTTCACTTAGCATAATGTCCTCAAGGTTCACCCATGTTGCAGCGTATGTCAGAATTTCATTTCTTTTTAAAGTTGAATAATATTCTGTTCTATGTGTGTACCACAGTTTGTCGATCCATTCATCCGTTGATGGACACTTGGGTTGCTTCTACTTTTTGGCTACTGTGAATAATGCTCCTATGAACACAGGTGTACATATATCTGTTCAAGTCCATGTTTTGAATTCTTTTGGTTATATACTCAGAAATGGAATTGCTGGATCATATGGTAACATTCTCTGTAATATTTGAAAAACTGCCATAGTGTTTTCCACAATGGCGGCATGATTTTACATTCCCACCAGAAGTGCACAGGGGTTCCCAAGGGTGTTTTCACTTTCTTCATGTTGTCTTTTGAAGCACAAAAGTGATAAATTTTGATGAAGTTCAAATTATCTATTTCTATTAGTGTTTTTACTTCTGGTGTCATAAATCATAATTCTTTGCCAAATCCAAGGTCATATTTTCCTCTGTGATTTTCTAAGAGTATTATTGTTTTACCTCTGGATTATGTCTTTGATCCACTTTGATAAATTATTGTGTGTGGTGTAATGTAAAGGTCCAACTTCATTCTTCTGCATGTTGCTATCCAGTTGTCCCAGCACCAATTTTTGAAAAGAATATTCTCTCCTCATTCTTGGCACCTTTTTCAAAAATCCATTGACCATGGACAAATAGCTTTATATCTGGAATCTCACTCAAATCCATTGACCTGTGTGTCTGTCCTTGTGTCGTTATCACATTACCTGGATTACTGTGCTGAGTAGTCAGATTTTAAATCAGGAAATGTTAATCATATTACTGTGTCTTACATTTTCAAGACTGGTTTAGTAATTCTGATTTGCCTGCAATTCCATATAATTTATCAAAAGCCTGACAATTTCTATAAAGATGTCAGCTGAGATTCTGATAGGAATTTTGTTGAAAATCTACATCATTCTAGGAAGTATTGTCATTTTTTTCTCTCACTTTTATTTTATTTATTTATTTATTTTTTATTTTTTAATTTTTTGTTTATTGCAGTAACATTGGTTTATAACATTGTAAAAATTTCAGGTGTACATCATTGTACTTCTATTTCTGCATAGATTACATCATGTTCACCACCAAAATACTAATTACAACCCATCACCACACACATGTACCAAATTATCCCTTTCACCCTCCTCCCTCCCCCCTTCCCCTCTGGTAACCACCAATCCAATCTCTGTCCCTGTGTGTTTGTTTATTGTTGTTATTATCTACTACTTAGTGAAGGAAATCATACGGTATTTGATCTTCTCCTTCTTATTTCACTTTGCATTATACCCTCAATGTCCATCCATGTTGTCACAAATGGCTGGATTTCATCGTTTCTTATGGCTGAGTAGTATTCCATTGTGTATATATACCACATCTTCTTTATCCATTCGTCCCTTCATGGGCACTTAGGTTGCTTCCAAGTCTTGGCTATTGTGAATAACGCTGCAATGAACACAGGGGTGCATGTACCTTTACAAATTGGTGTTTTAAAGTTCTTTGGATAAATACCCAGCAGTGGAATAGCTGGATCATATGGTAGTTCTATCCTTGATTTTTTGAGGAATCTCCATACTGTTTTCCATAGTGGCTGCACCAGTATTGTCATTTTAACAGTGATAAATCTAAGGATTCATGAACACGGGCTATTTTGCCTTTTATTTATTTATTTATTTATTTACTTACTTACTTACTTACTTACTTACGTGTGTGTGAGGAAGACCAGCCCTGAGCTAACATCCATGCCAATCCTCCTCTTTTTGCTGAGGAAGACTGGCCCTGAGCTAACATCCATGCTGATCTTCCTCCACTTTATGTGGGACGCCACCACAGCATGGCCTGACAAGCGTTGCGTTGGTGTGCGCCAGGGATCCGAACCTGGGCTGCCAGCAGCGGAGTGCGTGCACTTAACCGCTATGCCATGGGGCTGGCCCCCTATTTATTTATTTTTAGAGTTCACTCTTTTTTTTTCTGCCTCTGTTGGTTAGGGGGTAATAAAGAACAGGGAAAAAGATGGCATCACTCCAAGGTCTTTGCTCATTTTATTAAAGATTTCCAATGTCTAAATATTCAAATCCCCTCCCAATCACCCCATTCCATTTAATTTCCAAAAATGCAAATCAAATTTTTGGCAATAAAACAAGTTCAATGGTTATTATTACTAGAAGTTAGTTTCAGGGAAAATGTGGCTAGAAGAGGGTTTCTCCACATCCCCTCAGAATGCCTGCAGCTCTGTAACTGACATCCCTCCGCATGTATGTGCACTCAGTAATGACCGTCCAAGAGCAGTGGTGCACAGTTTGTAAACTTAAAATATATAAAAGTATATAATCATTTTTATGTCACTATGTGATTATTGTGAATATTCATTTTTTTGTACAACTCCCTTTTTTTTCATTTTACTTTTTGACCACCTTCACCCATTTCTGCCACCCGCCCAACCCCCTCGCTTCTGGCAACCACCACTCTGTTATCTGTATCCATGAACTTGTGTTTTTGTTTGTTTGTTTTTAGATTCCACACGAGAGAGATCATACAGTATTTGTCTTTCTCTGATGTATTTCACTTGGCATAATGCCATCGAGATCCATCCATGTTGTCACAAAGGGCAAGATTTCATTCTTTTTTGTGGCTGAATAATTTCCATGGTACATGTATAGCACAATTTCTTCATCCATTTATTTATTCATGGACACTCAGGTTGTTTCCGTGTCTTGGCTCTTGTAAATAAAGGTGCTGTGAACATGGGGGTGCATATATCTTTTTGAGTTAGCATTTTTTATTTCTTTGGATAAATACCCAGAAGTGGAATTACTGAATCATATGGTAGGTCTATATTAATTTTTTGATGAACCTCCATACTGTTTTCCATAGTGGCTGCACCAGTTTACATTCCCACTGACAGTACACAAGGGTTCCCTTTTCTTCACATCCTCGCCAACATTTGTTATTTCACATTTGTGGATCTTTATTAATTTTTTAATGATGTTTTGCAGTTTTGAGTATTGTCTACTGTTTCATTAAATTTATTCCTATTTTACTCTTTTTGATACTATTATTAATAGATTTCTACTGTTAATTTCATTATCAGATTGTTCATTGGAGTGTATAAAATATCATTTATTTTTATATACTTATCTTGTATCATACAAATTTGCTGTACTCAATTATCAGTTCTAATGGATTTTCTTAGTGCATTCCTTAGAGTTTCCTATTTACAAGATAAGTCATATGCAAGTGACGATAGTTTTACATCTTTCTACCCAGTCTGGATGATTTTGTTTCCTTTTCTTTCAAAACAATTCTGGCTACAATCTCCAGTACGTTGTCAAATAGAAGTGGCAAGAGCGGACATTCTTGTTTTCTTCCTCATTTTTGGGAGAACATATCCAGGCTTTCACCATTAAATATAATATTAGCTGTGGGTTTCCCATACTTGCTCGTTATCAGGTTCAGGAAATTTCCTTCAAATCTGGTTTACTGAGTGTTTCTATCATGAAAGGATGTTGGATTTTGTCAAGTACTTCCTCTGAGTCTATTGAGATGATCAGGTCACTTTTGCTTTTTACTCTATTGACATGATGTACTACATTAATGGATTTTCAGAGGTTAAGCCAACTCTGCATCCCTGGAATAAATCCCGCTTGGTCATGGAACACTTCTGGTTGTTGCTGGCTTAGGTACTTGTATTAGTTGAGATTTTTTTGGACCCATATTCACAAAGGAAATAGGTCTGCATGGTTTTCTGGTGATAATTTTGTCTGATTTTGGTATCAGGATAACACTGGCTTCACGAATTATTTGAAGTGTTTTGTTGATTCTGTTTGGGGAGAGATTTTGTGAAGTCACTATTAAACCTTAATTGGATGTTTTAGAGAATTCTGCTGTGAAACCCTCTGGGCCCAGGCTTTTCTTTATGGCTAGTTGTTTACTAATTCAACCACTTATAATTCTAATCAGATTTTCTGTTTCTTCTTGAGTTACTTCTGATAGTTTGTGTATTTCTAGGAATTTAGCCATTTCATCTAATTTGTTTGGATGCAATTGTTCATTGAATTTCTTTCTTTTTTTTTTAGTGAGGAAGATGAGCCCTCAGCTAACATCTGTTCCCAAGACTCCTCTTTTCGCTGAGGAAGATTGACCCTGGACTAACGTCCGTTCTCATCTTCCTCAACTTTATATGTGGGATGCCACCACAGCATGGCTTGATAAACTGTGCATAGGTCCGTGCCTGGGATCTGAACATGCAAACCCCATGCTGCTGAAGCAGAGCATGGGAACTTAACCGCTATGCCACCAGGCCGGCCCCCATTGAATTTCTTTATAATCCTTTTTATTTCTATACTCTCAGTAGTAATATCCTCTCTCTCATTCTGATTCTAGGAATTTGAATTGGCTCGCTTTTTCTTTAGGTCAATCTAGCTAAATTGTCTATTAGCTATCTATTGTAAATCTTGTTGATGTTTTCATAAAACCCACTTTTGGTTTCATTTTATTTTATTTATGGGTTTTCTATTCTCTGTTTTCTTAATTTCTGCTCTAATTTTCATTATTTCCTTTTCTCCTTTCTTTTGGTTTGGTTTCTGATCCTTTTGAATGTGTTAGGTAAAAGGTTAAGTTATTGATTTGAGACATTTCTTCTTTGTTAGTTTAGGCATTTATAGGTATAATTTTTAGCTATATAGTATTTTTGATGTAAGGAATTTGTAAGGAATAAACTTTGGTATATTAAGTCCTCATTTTCATTCATTAAAAATGTTTTCTAATTTCCTTATTGATTTCTTTCACCCATTGGTTATTTAGGAGTGTCTTGTTTAACTTTCTCATATTTGTCAGTTTCCCCAAATTTTCCCAAGATATTGATTTCTAATTTCATTCCATTGTGGTCAGAGATCTTACTTTGTATTTTAAATTTTAAATTTCCTAGCATTTTAAATTTGTGAGGTGTTTTTTATGGCAAGGATTTGATATACCCTAGAGAAAGGCCCATGTGTGGTTGAGAAGAATATGTATTCTGTTGTGTAAAAATATGTAAGAAGTTGCATACCAGATGCAACAAGCCTTGTTGATATGCTCCAGTAATGGTTCCGCATTTGGAAAACAGCTATAATTGACATCCCAACCTCTTTAAGTTCATGATATTCTAAACACACTCTCCATAATTTTGTAACAAACAAAATTAAATGTGCAAATTAAAGAGGAAGGTGATAAAAAATGCCCCTACATATCTCAAGTCTTTATGATAGAACTTATCTCTTCAATTCCTCCATGGATAAGATGTTCCATCTGGGTCACTATCTTTGTTGGGGAACAGATCATGAAGTACCCACTTGGCATTTGTCACCAGAATATGCCACACTAAAAGTGTCAGGAAAGCAACATATGTATTTTGCACATTAATAAGTGCATATATTTTCACTATATATCTTAGGCCTAATGAGATAATCTATTTTCATAACTTTATTACACATTTATAGTTTATAATTTTTGTAAGGTTTGTGCCTGGTCTTTGAACATATTTATTGAAACATTCATATTTTGTTTTTGATTACTAAGAGACATTTAAACTGTTAATCTGGGCCGGCCGCGTGGCTTGGTGGTTAAGTGCGTGCGCTCTGCTGCTGGCAGCCCGGGTTCGGATCCAGGCGCGCACCGACGCACCGCTTCTCCGGCCACGCTGAGGCCGCGTCCCACATACAGCAACTAGGAGGATGTGCAACCATGACATACAACTATCTACTGGGGCTTTGGGGGAAAAAATAAATAAATAAATAAAATTAAACTGTTAATATTTTTCTCTGTATTAGTACTGAAAAATTTTCCCAGGTGGTGTTTGTATATCTTTTATTATTATCAATGATATATAGACATTTTTAAGTTTATCAAATCTATTTAAGTTTTATTTACATTTTTCTTGGGATGTCATGACTTCCACTGCCTAAGTATACAGAGATACTATCTGATGTTTACTTTCAGTATTTTCATTTTATCTTTTTTAATGTTTAACTCTTTACTCCATAGAGAATTTATTTGGATGTAGTAGACAGGAGAGTTATAGATCACTGCAATTCATCATCTATCTACCTATCTATCTATCTATCTATATTTTGTGTGTGTGTGTGAGGAAGATTGGCCCTGAGCTAACATCTGTGCCAATCTTCCTCTGTTTCGTATGTGGGACTCCACCATAGCATAGCTTGATCAGTAATATGTAGGTCCATGCCTGGAATCCAAACCTGCAAACTCCAGGCCACTGAAGCAGAGCATGCGAACTTAACCACTACGCCACTGGGCTGGTCCGCATCATCTATTTTTTAATATGCTTGTGTCTGTTTATAGACCATCAAGCGTTCATCTGACCAGTTCAGTTTCTCAACATTAACACTACTGACATTTTCAACAAGATAATACTCTTTGTCAAGGGGACTATTTTGTGGATCAGAGGATCCCTAGATGTCTGTAGCAGTACTCCCCACCTCCCACAGTCGTGACAGCCAGAAATGCCTCCAGATGTTGCCAAATGTCCCCTGAGAGGTAAAATCACCCCTATGACAAACAACTAGTCAGTTCTTATGGTGGCAACAGACCGTGAAATTATCACTCCTCATAAATCTTTGTAATTGGTGCATCTGGTGCAACTTGTTCTTCATTTTTTATTTGCAATAATTTCCTGAATACCCTTTGGACTTATTTTCAGAGATGTACTTTAGAACTACTGTATTATGAGGTAGAAACAAATATCCTGATCGAAATTTGAGTGGAAATGTCTTTAAAAATGTGGCTGTGTGTAGAGAGATCTGCATCTTTGACTTCAGGAGTCTTCCATGCACCAAAGTTGACTATGTTTCCATGGAAGTAACACCTCTGTCACCTCATCAGGAAACACTCAGACTTGTTTGCACATAGATCTCACACATGGAGTTAGCCCTAAACCTCCAAGTTTCATATATAAGTTGCAGGACATGTGATTTTAATTCAATAATATGTGTTGTTATGTATAATGTATGTATTTACAAAATGTTCAGCAAATTGACTCCTTCATCAATTGTAGCAATTTTACAGTTATTTCATCTTTAGCTTGTCAAATAAACAATGTTATCATTCCAATGACAATATTTGCTTCTTCCATCTTATTCATCATATTGATCATTGTGTTTTCTGACTTGAAGTTATAGATGAAAGCAATGATAAATACTTGGAGTGAGAAGAAATCTCTGGCTGTTGTTTGGATTGGCTCCTCCTTTCAATGGGCTGCCTCTCACTCACCAGTTCCTCTTCATGCTCTGCTCCCAAACATCTTCTCTGAGTACTAGGCTGGCCTGGCAGTCATTGTGCCTGAGAGTGATCACAGGATTTTAGCACCAAAAGGTGACTAAAATTACTGTGGAACCCTCTGCAGATTTCAACCAAGGGCAAGGGCATCAATTCCATAGTGTGGATTTTAATAAGGCCTGTGGGGAAGAAGAGAGTTATTTGTGATTCACGCAGAGGAATCAGTCCTAGTCAATGTACCATTTGTCCTAATTTCATCATAAGAGGTGAAGTGTGCTCATTGGCAAACCTTGGTCTGAGTCAGGCAGCCTGGTCGTGAATCTGAGCACCCTCCCGACTGCCTGTGTAAAGTCAGACAAGTCGCTTAGCTCCCCTAAGTCTCAGTTTCCTCTCTTATCAAATAGGATCATACTAGTGCTTCCCTGTTAGAGGTCTGTGAAGATGAACATTCATGAGCCAATCCACCTGTGGTGCTGAGTGCAGTGCCTTACACTTAGTAAGCCTCCCGAAAGTGCCTTTATTGTTAGTGTCAGCATTCCTGTTACTATTCTCACTGTCATTGTCATCATCATCTTTATAACGACTTAGTAGAACTTCTCTCAGTGGAATCTACAATGTTGTACACTGCAGATGACCCAATGTTCCTTGAAACACAAGATTACAGCTACACTGTAAGACTACTGAGAACTAGTGCTTTTAATAGAATCCTGTGATGACTATTTTGATTTCTTCTATGTGTGCTTACTTTCCCATATTTTGAAGTCTTTGCTAAATAAATGCTGTGATAATTAGTTTTTGGTAATTCATGCCTTCTCCTCTAGATAGAGCAATTTGGCGAATCCATCCTCCCACCACTACCTCAAAGACCATGTCAACATTTCAGCCATACCGTGAAGAAAAAATAGTTTTAAAAGTGCAAACATACATCTTTTTTTTTTTGTGAGGAAGATCAGCCCTGAGCTAACATCCATGCTAATCCTCCTCTTTTTGCTGAGGAAGACCAGCTCTGAGCTAACATCTATTGCCAATCCGCCTCCTTTTTTTTTTTTTTTTTCCTGCCAAAGCCCCGGTAGATAGTTGTATGTCATAGTTGCTCCTTCTAGTTGCTGTATGTGGGACGCGGCCTCAGCACGGCCGGAGAAGCGGTGAGTCGGTGCGCGCCCGGGAGTCGAACCCGGGCCACCAGTAGCGGAGCACATGCACTTAACCGCTAAGCCACAGGGCCGAGCTGGCCCCCAAACATATATCTTGATGTTCTACCATTTAAAGGTACTTCATGCTTCCCAGCACAAGAAGGATTAATTGCTCTCTTATTTTCATTTGGAGCTAAGAGCACATTGGTTCACAACCTCAGGAGTTCTCCGAGTGACATCTGAAACTGGCTTCCATATATTGAGGGCAGGGAGAGACCAAATAAAGAGGCAGATCTCTCCAGATTGGTAGGTGGCCGTTTTAATAAGCAAGGAAACTTGTATATGAGGCTTGTCTTAGGTGGTGCAAGACGAGTAGCTCTCCGCATCCGCCCGCCAGAACCTTAAAAGTTTATATAGAGGGCCGGCCCCGTGGCTTAGCGGTTAAGTGCGTGGCTCTGCTACTGGCAGCCCAGTTCGGATCCCGGGCGCGCACTGACACACCGCTTCTCCGGCCATGCTGAGGCCGCGTCCCACATACAGCAACTAGAAGGATGTGCAGCTATGACATACAACTATCTACTGGGGCTTTGGGGAAGGAAAAAAAGGAGGAGGATTGGCAATAGATGTTAGCTCAGGTCGGGTCTTCCTCAGCAAAAAGAGGAGGATTAGCATGGATGTTAGCTCAGGGCTGATCTCCCTCACCAAAAAAAAAAAAAAAAAAATGTTTATATAGAGGCTTTAACGGGGTGCAGTAATGTCTACAGTCCAGGTGGTCTCAACAGCACATTTTTCTCTCCAGGCTGCATCCCTGAAATGGCTCTTAGTTCAGGAACAGTGGGTGGAATGTATATTCCGAGGACGGGGAGTGGGTAAGGAGCCTCTGATTCCCTGAGTCCAGCTGGAGGGTCAGCCAGTGGTCACATCCTCTCAGTGACTCCTCCAGCAGAGCAGCCTCTTGAATCTTAGGTAACTCACTCAATTGGGTCCATTTTTCAAGGCCATGGGGAAACTCGCTCTCTCTATACCTACAAATAACTCCCTGTGCTTCTTAAGGGCAGCTCTTTGGCTTATAAGACCACCTTGTAGGATATTCTTAAGTTCTCATGGGCTTCCCTCAGTGCAGGTGGATGCATGAATACTCTATTATTTGGACCTCATGTTTGCCATGATGGAGATTAACAGGAACCACGTGCTCAACCAAACACAACCTTCAGATATCATGTCTATTGTGCTGACCACAGTAATTAAAAGACCTTTGAGAGCACCATAATGTGACCTCAAGACAGAGCCAGGCTTTCCCTAATGTTACTGTGAGAAGCAGAACAATTTATCAATTCATCAGTGCAGGCAGCACATCCCCAGGTTCTGCCCAGATGGGGCCACTACTGGAACTGTACAATTCCCACAGGTGCAAATGAAAGTAGGGTGGGGAGGGCAGTGATGAAATGTAGTTTCCTCAGCACCATGTTTCTGACAGTGTGTGAGAGGGGAGCCAGACTTATGCATCTTCCAGGTGAATGCACATTCTTAGGGTGGTGTGTCCTTTATTTGAGGTCAGGATGAGGAGTTAGGAGATAAAAAAGAAAAACAGAGGCATTCCTGACATAATAAATCAGAGGGATTTCCAGGAAACCTGCTTCTAGACTATTATTTTCCAGACAGTTCTTAAAGGGAAGAAGAATATCTTCTCCATCTCTCAATGCTTGATGCTGAATATCCACAGAACTTTTCTTCTTACATTGGATGGGTGACTGATCGATGATGCTACTGCCCAGCAGTGTTCCCCATTGTATGATGAGCCCTGGTTGCAAACTGGGCCTTGCTTTTCTGTTTTCCTTGAGATCACTTGTGGTTCTTTGGCTCTTTCCCTCAATTTCCATCTGTAAGATGGCCTCCGGGGATGCTTCTGTCCCTGGGCACGGGGGAGTCACTGCTGAAGTTCAGGGTGACTTGGGTGGGGCTGTATGACATAGATGATATTAAAGGTAAAGATTTCCTCAGGGAATTGGGAGAGGAAATGATCAGATATGGTATCTGAGTATACCAAATGGAGAGGATGCCCGTCAGAGAGTGATTCCAACACTGTCAGAATGAACGTTACTCTCTAGTATCATAGACTCACCAATCAGTGAGATGATTATTTTGATGAAACCCAGTTTTCTGATAAGTATAATTATAGATGGATTAAATAGTGTAACCACAAGTAAAGAGTGGGTCATGACCATGAAGAGTGCTTTAACCACTGGTGAGAAAGAGTCTCTGCTTACATTTTCCATGGGATCCAAATATTTTTATGTTAGAAACATTTTCTAAAGTTAACCATTCTAAATACCCCGAAGGCAATTTTCTTCTAAAATGATGGCTTGTTTTTGCTCCCTACGCTCTTATTCTGAATTTGACTGAGTGTTGTAAGGATGGTCATCTGATGCATCCCTGGTGTTGTAACTGAACTCAGTAGGTTCAGCTCTTAGTGACAGCAGAGCTGAAATGCACAACCAAGGCAGAATTAGGTGAAGAAAGGTTTATTACTTGCACAAGCAATGGAGAACACTGGGGATCTCTCCCAAAGCGTTGTCTTCCCAAACTAGGATTTGGGGAGTCCTTTTATTGTTAGATCCTAGTACAGTTCATGAATATTCAGTTAAGGAAAAGGCAGGAAATTAGAGTTTATTGCCTGACAGTCATGTTCGTTTAAGGCTCATAGGTAGAATGTACACGTGCTACTACATTCATCATATAATATACAAATGGCTGCTTGGTCCCTACCAGAGGAGGAGAATTTATAATATTAATGAGATTATAATGGGGACAGTTCATTTCAGTTCATTTAAGAGCAGTTTAAGGCAGCTAGAACTGGCTTCAGCTAGCTTACCTGTGGGAACCTTCTGTGGTTAGGCTTTTCCTGAAACTTTCCGTCTGCAAAACACTCAACAGATAATGTTAGTTTTTATCAGATCCCCGGCACCCCTTTCTTTGCCTAGTTCCCTGGTCACAGTATCTGTGCCTGTGTACCTATTTGGCAAAACTATGCCAGACCCTGGCTGTCAACAAAGATCAAAACGGAGAAACTATTGCGTATGGTGAGGTGATTTTCAGTCGTGTGTGTTTGTACACAGGGATCACATTTCCAGGAGGCGCCTCCCAACACTGCCATTCAACGCAAATATCCCTGCAGAGGACGAGTTCCGGCCGGCATTCTGCTCAGACACCTAAACTCAGGGGGCTGTCACTCAGACAAAAGAGGGCGAACTGTCCAATCAGAGGCGGCGCCAGGGCAGGTGGGTGGGGCGAAGCGGCCCAACCACCCGGAAGTTGCTGCTCGCTTCAGCCACGCTGTGGATCGTGCCTCCCCGCCGCTAAAGGTTCTACGTGGCTCTGCCGCCTATTTTGTCGAGTTGTGATCTATAGCGATCTCGGGAGTTGTAGGAAGGATGCCAGGGGACCCAGTAAACTTAGAAATGGTGAGTGTATGGCCCCGGGGTGAGGAGAAGGGAAGGAGGGGCTGGTGGGAACCGGCCGTGGCGGGACCCGGCCTCCCCGCGGTCACCTCCGGAGTCTGCGGATCCGAGTCTACTAATGGTGCTGCTCGGACTTTAGTCCCCTCCAGCCACAGCATAGGGGCTGGGCTGGCAGCCGGGACCCTAGGTGTCCTGTCCGTCACTGGCACGTGGTGACTTCGGCCCCGGAGCCTCTCTGGGCAGCTCTGCTTCCTGAGCCCCGCGTCTCCCCAGATGGTGTGGTGACCACGTGGAGGGTCATCAGGGACAACCGTGACTCGGTCTCGGGTTCGTGCCTGGTAGGAGCTGTGGCCTGTGGGGTCTCCAGTCCTTCTCTTTCCCCAGATGGCACCTGTTTTCTTCTGAATTTTCCATATATTTTTTGGAGCAGGGTCTCAAATCCACGACATTGTCCCCCCAGTCTAGGTCTTCCTAGTGCTGGCAACAAATGCCTAAATTCCCAATCTCTCCCCGAATTCCCAAATGCCAACTTACTGTCTCTGATTTACAGTGTGATTATAAACTCTTTGTCCTCCTTGGTGAATTTGAAACAGATCCAATATTTTGACTGATTATCGTTTTCTCACAGTCAATGGATGGCTATTTCTAAAAGATTTATTTTGTGTGTGTGGATATTTTACATGAGTGAAAAGCAGCCTGTAACCACGTGGAACTACATTGTGTGAAATCCTTGTGCCTCTCCCCCCAGGATCTTTCTGGGCACAGACAGCCTATGGCAAGTCCTTTGGGTGGAGTTTCCTCTTGAGAAACTTTTTGATGATCTGTCCTGTCAGCATTGTCCCTACCTGAGTTAGTCACCTTTAGAAGATTTATTCACTTTATTTTAGTCTCAGTTTTTCAATGAATAAAAATTTATTTAATCAATACGACTTGAAACACGATATAGAATATTTCCAAAGAGGCAAGAAAGAGGTGAGTCATAGAAAAAATAAAATATTCCAGATTTACATTGCATATATTAAATTCTTTCCCTTTTCTTCCATCGTGGGTAGTAATATTCTGAGGTCTGTTCTTTTATTTTGGGTGAATTCAAATGGATTTCCAGGGCTTAGACTTGCAGACCTGAAGTGTTCAAGTAGGATTGATAGTTTATAAAAAAATTTCTTGACATGGAAATAATACAACATAAAATATTTTTTCCAGAATGCAGTCATTCGTTTGAGGTTTCTTATTGTGCCAGCAAAAGGCCATACAATTTTCCTCCCTCATTTCCACATACAGACTGGTTTGATTGTTTTAGTTCGATGGTTCAATCACTGGTTTTGTGAATTTAAAATATCACTCGTGGTCAAAAATACCTCCAGTGCAGGCAGAGGCATGAGGGGAGTGAATCTAGGCTAAGGCCCCCTTGGGCCTCCGAAGGGAAGTACTTGAAGGCCCAGTTGTTCCCCCTGCAGGTGTCCTACTGCTCACACCCCCCATGGAAGGAGCCTCTATACTGAGAGGAGCTGCAGAGCCCTGGAAAGCCGGGGGTGCACGTGCACATGGGGGTGGGGAGGTGATGCCCTTTCTGAGGTTGTAACTGTGGTTTCCACGGGCCTGTTTCTAGACATAAGTTGGAGTTTTGCATCCACAGTGTAGGGGCACTCAGAGTGTGATTTGTTTACACTGGGAAAGTCTGTGAAAGTCAGGAGTTCTGTGTCGTGGATTAGGGTCCATTAATTTGGGAGTTCACTTGGTCAGAACCTTCAACTGAGTCCAGCTGAGTTTTCCTCATTGTGAGAAGGGAAGCCTGAGAGAGGGAGTATTTGCATTATTCCCTGGGGAGAGGGGGTGTGTGGAGCTCCCAGAGTTCACTCCTGTGGCTGCTCAGGTGCCCCAACCCCCTCCACCAGGGACTGACCCACTCCAGGGGTTCTGTCTCAACCAGGAGGGTCAGGAATATGGAAGCTTCTGAGTGTGGCTTTCCTTCTGTCCTGTGGGAAGCAGGCTGCTGATCTGTGCTGATTCCAATATTTGTGTTTCTTTCCTTTGGATTCCTTTATTGATTGAATAGTGCAGCCCTTTGGCTCTAGTTTCGCTTAGCACTTGGGACCTGACACTGTAAGTTGATTGAGAGATAGGATGTGAGGAAAGTATCATTTTTTAGACCAGTTTTTCTGTGTGCATGTCTCTAGAGAACATAGAAATTTAAAAGACTAAAGCAATTGAAATTGTATTTTAATTTATGTGAGGAAATCTTGTGAAAGCTTATGAAATCTTTGAAAATCCAATATATTTAAGGAGTTAAACTCAAACAACTATTGCATTATAATATGCCACTTATTTTTGAAAATATGTGAGTGTGATACAGGGAAGGACGCACTAGGATGCGCATGTCCTTTTAGTTAGGACGAGATTTGAAAATTTTATTTTGTATGGTTTACACTTTTGTAACTGTTAGTGTTTAAAGCAATTAAATCTTAGAATGGTTTCCTATGTACAAGAGTTAAAATTAAAGAATATAAATTTCTCTGTTTATTTGAAATAAATCTGTAAGACAGCAAAGGTAACTTAAGAAGACTCTGCCAACATATCCTGGTCCCCTCCAGCACTGTTACTCAAGTAACACACAGATACATAGTTTTGATAATTTTTGAGCCCCTATTAGTGATTCTTTATATAAATCAATCGAGAATGCATATTTTTCTTACCCACTTGGTCCTTGTAGTGAGCAGTCAGACTCCACATTTTTGGATGACGCTCACAGCTTCAGCCTCACCCCACCCTCTTCCCCTTGTGCCCCGACCTGGACAAGCTGATGAGAAAGCCTGGGTGTTCTCTCCTCTGGAGCAGGCAGGAGATTCCACCACACAAGCCCCTGCCTGTGTGCAGAACTCTTACCCCGGCCCCACCCCCAAGCCCAGTGCACACCCAGGCCAGGCTCCATTCCTTGCTTTCTGAGCCCTTCCAGAGCTGCTTGAGAGGCTGACCTGCCCTCCCCCTCAGACCTGTATTATGTGAGTCCTAAGCCTTTTCCTACCCTGTGTGTGTGTGTGTGTGTGCCACACTGGGTCAGTCTCAGCAAGGGACCCACCCCTCTGCAGTGACCATAACAGTTGTGCCCTGAGCAGCATGTCCAGACATGACCCCCACCCACGGGTCTGTCTTCTGCTCTGACTTGCTCACCTGCTCTGCTGCCTGTTGGCGGCCTGCACTGTGGGCTGCTGCTTGTGTGGGAGATCAAGATTTGGCCACCCTAAAATATATCTGTTTACCTTGATTGTTTTCTCTGAGGGACATGTGACCTCCCCCACTAACTGCCTAAAGAATTTGACATGGTGGCTCCTTCCTGGAACAGATCTATCATGATGGCTGTAAAGATCATGTAGGATAAATGTTACAATAGGAAAGGCACCAACTAGCCCATCTTATCGGAAGTTCTGTCTCTCTGGCCACATTCTCTGGATGGCCCTGCGAGGAGTTGCCAGACAATCATTTACATTTATAAGGAATATCTCCATTTGTAAAGGTATCTCCCTCTCTGTTTTGGGAAGAGGGAGGGATGGCCTCATTTCTAGAGGCTTATCAGTGTGAAAGGTGAGGCCTTAAATCTGCATAATAACCTTACTCTTGTTTACTGTGCTTTAGTGGTAATCTCCTGTGACTGACTCCCCCCATCCCCAACATCCTCCTTTGTCGTTGGCTGAACATGGTATTTAAGATGAGAATTTCTGCTGTTGTGTTGAGAAACGCAGTGTCCCTGCTTTCTCCCCTGTATACGTGTTACTAAACTTGGTATTATTTTCTCTTGCTAACCTGTCTTGTTAATTATTTGGCCAGCCATAAAAACCTTAAGGAAAAGGGCAGAGGGAGATTCTCCCTCTTCCCCCACAGTTGCTGGGGAGCCTGTGCTGTGAGCTGTGCTGCCCCGTGTTGCAGTGTTCACCCACCAAGCCTCAGTTCTAGGTTCAGCTGACCAGAGTCGGCAGTTTGAACAATTTATAGGCGTTTGGGAGCAGGACTGTGGGATTGGGGCCTCCTTAAATGAGTGCTGGGTCAGTGTCTTTGCCAGGATTTATCTGTGTGTTAGAGTGAAGCTGTGACAGAGGCTGTGTTGGCCTGACATACCCCAGGGCTGGGGGTAGACAAGGCCTATATCTTGTGCAAGAGGGGGGCCCATCAGAGGGTCACTCCTGAAAGAGCAGTCTTTTAAAAAAAGGAGAGGAGAGGGGGAAAGGCAGGCAGTAGGTGGCAGGCTGAGTCCACTCTCCTAACACCAGGGGGCTCACCAGGATCCTTAAGAACCTCTGCTGCTGCTGCCTCTGCTGCCACGTAGATCCTGACCTTTGGGGTTATTGGGGATAACACCCTTGTCACTCCTGAGGCATAAGGTATTAGGTCAAATCTGACTTAAGTGCAGTGTTTAAATCTTATAAAGGAACCAGTTGTCATGGTGGAGGCTCCTAATCCTGATGGCACTGTTTGAGGCTCTTGTATGGAAAATAATTATAATACCAGTGTCGAGAGGCACTCCCTCTCCAGAAGCATATACCATGAGGAAGAAAAGAAAACAAGAAAGATCAGGAGGAAGGAAACAATACTTAAAATACTGAATCAAAGGTCCACAATTTGACCCAATTGAAAATCCAAAATATGCTGAGGAGTTTACATAACAAAACAGATAAAGGTACACTGCTTGGCTTTTGGGCCTCCACAACACAGGTTCTGAATTAATTTTGCTGTCTGATGTAATGCACTAATTCACAAACCTTCAAGCAGTTAATACTAGGGGTCAAGTTACAGTTCTACCTGGGATCCTACTAAATGTAAGCAAGGTGCCCCTGATGACCTTTGGAGTGTTAATGAAATATAGAGGACAAATAGGACAAGTGTTTCTCCTTAACCATCAGAACTATGGTCCTCCCTGAATTCTCCATGGTCACAGCACTTATTGTCCTAAATCATTCCACAGTGAGCTGGAGCTGGCTCCATTGGATCAGCTGGCTCTGATCCAGTGATCAAGAATTAAGGTCTTTGCCACTTACAAATTGGCTTGACAAGTTGGGACCCCAGGGACTTTACCCCCATAATCAAATAGTTAATGTGGCCCAATGTAAATTACCCAGGGCCTTGAAGGATTGACAGCTGGATGGAAAACCTCATTAGTGCTGCTTTTAGCAGTCCAATTTGTCTTATTAAACCTGGAAAGAACGAATGGCAGTTCAGAGTGGTTTACCTCAACCTGAGGCTATGGTTGCAGCACACAGACCTCTCTACCCAGTCCCCAACAGTGTGGAAATTACTGACTACAACCAATCAGCAAGTGATAAATATCCTGCTCTCACAGGTTTGGCTAAGTCTGTTCTGTCAGTGCCTATGTCAACAGCCTCTCAGCTGCACTTGGCCTTCCCCTCTGAAGGGACATGATGCACCTTTACTGGGTTCTCCTCATGGATCTTCAACAGCTGTGCCCTCCCACACAGTCCTTGCAGCAGGATCTGAACTGCATCCTGGTTTCTACAAGCACACAGGTGTGATGTTACATTAATGACATCTCCTCTGATGACATTCAGGACATACAAATATTGAAAAAAGGAGCTCACAAAAAGTGGATAGGACATTGTCATTCATATTATGTGAGGCCCTGACAACTTTGTTAAATATCTGGAAATTATTTGATAATGTGAGACTCACTCCTTCTTGGACACTATGAAGAAATAACGATTCTTCCTCTAAGCACCCACAACATCTACTAGATTCTTTTGTTGGTCCAAAGTTAACATATTTCTTGTATACAGATTTTACTTGAGCGTCTTTGTGCTGCTATTTACAAATTTGCCACCTTTAACAGGCAAAAGTCTGGAGAATCTCTTCAAATTGTCATACAGCCAACACTCCTGTTAGTGCCTTCAGAGACTCCTTCACTATTGAGGGCTCAGTGACCTTCTCTCATGCCACCTGAGGTATCCATGATGGCCTTAATTGTAGGCTTCTGAGGCAAGAACCTGCCCTTGGCTGCACACTGTATGTCATTTGAGCTGCAATCACCTACTTATGAGGCGATCCTGAAAGTGGATGGCCCTGAGCATGGGACCACCTATCCAGCAGTCCATTTTGCTTTAAGATTGGAAACAGCACCCCAAGAGCACAGCATGGCTACTGCAACCTCCTGGAGACATGATGGAGGCAAACTTGGGCCCTCTGTGATATCCTACCTGCAGGAGGCTGTGGCCTTCCCTGTCCTCATTCTCTTGCTGTGTGTCATGCTGTTGAAGGAGGTCACCCCTTTCCCAGAACCCCAGGCTCCCAGGGGAGTTCCTTAGGACTCCTGAGTGAAAAGCAATGAGAGTTCATAGACTTTAGGGACAACATCACCTCATTCATACATGATGGAGCTCAGGTAGAGTTGCTTTTCATGTCTTAATTGGGACTTCTCTGATGAAGGACTGGGCCCAAAGGTCATCACAACTGACCATACATCCAGCAGTCATCTTAGCACCAACCAACAATTGGCTCCAGCTGCAGACATTACAGACTGTGGGTGATTCCCTGCAAGTTGCCCCTTTGTAGTAAGAGAACTCCAGGAATCTCTTGCCTCATAGTTAGCTACAAAATAACATTTGTCTCTATGTATATGAAGGCTACACACAAAGCCTCACCAGGACACTCTATCTATGTGGGAGTTCCAGACACTACTGATAGTAATGGAGGCCCTCATTTCACTTCTGAGAATATACAGTGCTCTTAACAAGGCATTCAATGGAAATTTCTTCTCTCTTCCAATTCTCAGGGTGTAGGCCTCATGGAGCACCATAATGGCTTACTAAAATAAGTTCAAATTAGTTGAATGAAAGATGGCCTTTTTCTGTTGTCAGTCAGTCATCAGGGTGAATATTAATGTGTTTGTTTTTATCTCTTTTTTCCTAGTAGACTTTACTTTTTTTAGGAGCAGTTTTAGATTTACAGAAAACTTGATCGGAAAGTACAGAGATTTCCCACATAACCCCTCTGCCTCCACGCAGTTGGCCCTATATTTTATATCCTGTATTACTGTGGTACATTTGTTACCTTTGATGAGCCAATTTGATGCATGAAAGTTCATAGTTTACATTAGTGTTGACTCTGTGTTATACAATCTCTGGGCTTTGGTTAATGTCAAATAATGTCTCCATCATTTCTGTTTCATATGGAATACTTGCACTGTTCTAAAAATCTCCTATGTTCTACCTATTCATTCGTCCCTCCCTCCCACATCTCCAAATCCCTGGACACCAATGATCTTTCAGTATCTTATACTTGATCTTTTCCAGAATGTCACATGATTGGAATCATACAGTGTGTAGCCTTGTCTTATTGGCTCCTTTCACTTAGCTATATGATTTTAAAGTGTCTCCATGTCTTTTTGGCTTCGTAACCTCATTTCTATTCATCACTATGTACTATGGATGTACCCGTGATTGTTTAACCATTCGCCTATTGAAATTATCTTGGTTACATCTAGGTCTTGACAATTATTCATAAATCTCCTGTAAACATTCACATGTAGGGATTTTTGTGAACATCAGTTTTCATCTCATTTGGGTAAGTTCGAAGAACATGATTGCTGTATCATATGGTAAGAGTAGGCTTAGTTTTAAGAAACTGCCTCTCTTCCAAAGTAGGCATACAATTCACCATTCCCACCAGCAGTGCATGAGGGTTCCTCTTGCTTTCCATCTTCATCATCGTTCAGTGTTCTCAATGTTTTCAATTTCAGCCATTGTAATAAGTATCCGGAGATATCTCATTCTTCTATTTGTAATTTCCTAGTGACAGATGATTTTGAGCATCTTTTCATGAACTTATTTACTATCTGTATATCATTGTTGAAGTGTGTGTTCAGATCTTTTGCTTATTTTTAACTGGGTTGTTTGTCTTTTTGTTGAGTTTTAGTTCTTTGTATGTTTAGGTACCAGTCCTTTATCAGATAATTGATTTCCAAAGATTATCTGCCAGTCTATGATTTGTGTTTTCATTCTCTTAACAATGTCTTTTTCACTCATCAGAAGATTTTCATTTTATTGAAGTCAAACTTATCTTTTTCTTAGATCTTGCTTTTGGTGTTGTATCTAAAAATTAATCACCAAACCCAAGGTCACCTAGATTTTCTCCTCTGTTACCTTTTTTTCTTTTTTTTGTGAGGAGATCAGCCCTGTGCTAACATCTGCCAATCCTCTTTTTTTGCCGAGGAAGACTGGCCCTGGGCTAACATCCATGCCCATCTTCCTCCACTTTATATGGGACGCCGCCACAGCATGGCTTGCCAAGCAGTGCATTGGTGCGCGCCCGGGATGTGAACCGGCGAACCCCGGGCTGCCGCAGCGGAGCGCGCGTGCCCAACCACTTGCGCCACCGGGCCGGCCCTCCTCTGTTACCTTTTAGGAGTGTTGTGGTTTTACATTTTATCGTAAGATCTATGATTCATTTTAAAGATTTTATTTATTTATTTTTTCCCCCCAAAGCCCCAGTAGATAGTTGTATGTCATAGCTGCACATCCTTCCAGTTGCTGCACGTGGGACGCAGCCCCAGCATGGCCAGAGAAGCAGTGCGCGCCCGGGATCCGAACCCGGGCCGCCAGCAGCAGAGTGCGTGCACTTAACTGCTAAGCCACGGGGCCGGCCCTATGATTCATTTTAAATTAATTTTTGTGAAAAGTGTAAAGTCTATCTAGATTTTTTTTTTTTTCTTTTGACATGTGGATGACCAGTTTTTCTGCATTATTTGTTGAAATGGCTATGTTTTCCCATTGAATTGCCTTTGGTCCTTGTCACAGATGAGTTCAACTCATCTTTGTGTAGATCTATAGGCAACAATACAGTTTAATATATTAATATTTTATCTTTCAACCTTCCTCTACTCTCTTCTTAGTTCAAGGGGTTTCTTTGTTATTAGGGATTCTTTGAGATTTTCTCCATAGACAATCGTCTGCCACAAGGATAGTTTTATTTCCTGCTTCCCAATTTTTGTATGTTTTATTTCCTTTTTGTGTCTAATTGCATTACTAAGAATTCCAGTATAAGGTTGACTAGGAGTGGTAAGAGGGGACAATGTTGCCTTCTTCCTGATATTCCTGGAAAGCATCTAGTTGTTTCAGTGTAGTCCACTAACAATAAACAAGAGCTCAGTTGATGTAGAGGTAGGTGTGGGCAGAGGGGGAGCATTCTCCAGTCCAGTGATTTGGTCTTGATCTTTTAGTGAGCCTGTGTCTCTGGGCTTGAGCTTCTGTAATATAATAAGAAAGATGTTTGATCTTTGTCCTTAGTTCCTAGCAAAAACCTCTTGAAGCCGTTGGAATTACTTGAGTGATAAGGATGATAGAGTGTCTTTTGTTTTAATGAGGTAAATCTTGGCTGGCTCCTAGATACCTTCAGGATGGGGATGGGACACTGGAAACACCAAGCCTTGATTAGAGACTTAGAACTTTCAGCCCCAGCTCCCAGGCTCTGTGGAGAGGAGAGGGGCTGGAGACTGAGTTAATGGCCAATGGCCAGTGATTTAATAAATTGTGTCGATATAATGAGAACTCCGTTAGAACCCTTAAAGACAGAATTCAGAGAGTTTCTGCATTTTGAACACATCCAGGTGCTGGGAGGGTGGAGTGTCCAGAGAGAATGTGGAATCTCTGCGGCCCCCTCCATCTCCACTCCCCTCACCCATACCACCACCCTACTTTGCCCATACATCTCTACCCTTTGTCTGTTTCTGAGTTGTATCCTTTATAGTAAACTAATGATAGTAATTAAAACAATTTGCTATGGTCTCACAATCATTTCAGTAAATTACCAAGTGTAGTAAGGTGGTGAGAGAATCTGTGAATCTGTAGATGGCTGAGTAGAACTGTTAGTAGCCTGGGCACCCCATTTGTGGTTGGCATCTAAAGAAGGGGCAGTTTTGGGGACTGAGATCTTAACCTATGGAGTCGGATGTGAACTCTGGTTAGTGTTAGAACTGAATTGAACTGTTGGACACCTCTTTGGTTATGTGGAGTTGGAGTAGTAGCATTGGAACAGACACCAAATATTTGATGTCATGAGGGGAAAAAAACCATCTTCTTCACAATTGCCCCACCTTTGAGACCAGAAAAGGCTATAAGAGACTCAAGTATTCTCTTTTGCTACCTCCAAGTCGTTTCAGCTCTTAGAAAGTTCCAGTCAGTTAAAGTCTTGTGTAATAGATTGTTTTTAGTGCATGCCTTATTAAGAACAGAATGTTTAGGGAGCCAGCCCACTGGTGTAGCAGTTAAGTGTGCACACACCACTTCGGTGGCTTGAGGTTTGCAGGTTCGGGTGCCAGGCACACACCGACGCACCGCTTGTCAAGCCATGCTGTGGCGGCGTCCCATATAAAGTAGAGGAAGATGAGCATGGATGTTAGCCCAGGGCCAATTTTCCTCAGCAAAAAGGGGTGGATTGACATCAGATGTCAGCTCAGGGCTGATCTTCCTCACACACAAAAAAAGAATAGAATATTTGGGTTATATTTTTAAATGGTTACTTTTTTGTCTCTCTCTAATTGTGGAGACAATGGTTTACCCTGTGACCTCAATTCTCTGATGCAAGAGTTGTTGATTTCAAGTTTCTTGGCTTTTTTCTTCTGAGGATGAGAATCTAGCTTTAAGCTCCTTGCATAGCAGACCCAAGACCAGAAGTCTCTGACTCTTTTTTTCCAGTTTTATTGAGAAAAAATTGACATACATAACTGTATAAATTTAAGGTTTACAATATGATGGTTTGATTTACACATATTATGAAATGATTACCACAGTCAGTCAGCTAACATCCATCTTCTCAGATAGAATAAAAAGAAAAGAAAGAATAAAAGAATAATCTCTTTGTGATGAGCACTCTTAGGATTTATCCTCTTAACAGCTTTCCTGTGTAGCATGCAGCAGTGTTAGCTATAGTTGTTATGTTGTACATTACATCTTAGTACTTATAAAATAACTGGAAGTTTGTACCTTCTATATATAAAATCATGTCATCTGCAAATAGTGAGAGTTTCACTTCATTGCCTGTTTGGATTCCTTTTATTCCTTTTTCTTGCCTAATTGCTCTGGCCAAAACCTCCATTACTACATTGAATAAGAGTGGCAAGAGTGGGCACCCTTGTCTTGCTCTCAAAGGAATGGCTTTCAGACTTTCCCCGTTGAGTATGATGTTGGCTGTGGGTTTGTCATATATGGCCTTTATTAGGTTGAAGTACTTTCCTTCTATACCCATTTTCTTGAGAGTTTTTATCATAAATGGATGTTGGATCTTGTCAGATGTCTACTCTGCATCTATTGAGATGATCATGTGGTTTTAATTCCTCGTTTTGTTAATGTGGTGTATCACGTTGATTGATTTGCAGATGTTGAACCATCCCTGTGTCCCTGGTAGAAATCCCACTTGGTCATGGTGTATGATCTTTTTAACATATTGCTGTATTCGGTTTGCCAATATTTTGTTGAGTATTTTTGCATCTATGTTCATCAGCAGTATTGGCCTGTGGTTTCGCTTCTTTGTATTGTCCTTGTCTGGCTTTGGTATCAGGGTGATGTTGGCCTCGTAGAATGTGTTAGGAAGTGTTCCATCTTCCTCTATGTTTTGAAATAGTTTGAGAAGGATAGGTATTAAATCTTTGAAAGTTTGGTAAAATTCTCCAGAGAAGCCATCTAGTCCTGGACTTTTGTTTTTTGGGAGGTTTTTGATTACTTTTTCAATCTCTACTTGTGATTGGTCTATTCAGATTCTCTATTTCTTCTTGATTTAGTTTTGGGAGGTTGTATGAGTCTAAGAATTTATCCATTTCTTCTAGGTTATCCAATGTGTTGGCATATGGTTTTCATAGTATTCTCTTATAATCCTTTGTATTTCTGTGGTATCTGTTGTAATTTCTCCTCTTTCATTTCTAATTTTATTTGAGCCCTCTCTCTTTTTTTCTTAGTGAGTCTGGCTAAGGGTTTGTTGATTTTGTTTATCTTCTCAAAGAACCAACTCTTTGTTTCATTGATCCTTTCTACTGTTTTTTTCATTTCAATTTCATTTATTTCTGCTCTAATTTTTACTATTTCTCTCCTTCTGCTGACTTTGAGCTTTGTTTGTTCTTCTTTTTTTACTTCTGTTAGGCATAGTTTAAGTTTGCTTATTTGGGCTTTTTCTTGTTTGTTGAGGTGAGCCTGTATTGCTATGAGTTTCCCTATCAAGACTGCTTTTGCTGCATCCCATAGGTGTTGGTATGGTGTGTTTTCATTTTCATTTATCTCCAGATATTTTTTATTTCTCCTTTAATTTCATCAGTGATCCATTTGTTGTTCAGTAGCATGTTGTTTAAGCTCCACATCTTTGTCAGTTTCCCAGTTATTTTCTTGTGGTTGATTTCTGGTTTCATAGCATTATGGTCAGAAAAGATGCTTGTTATGATTTCTATCTTCTTAAATTTATAGAGGCTTGCCTTGTTTCCCAAACATATGGTCTATCCTTGAGAATGTTCCATGTGTGCTTGAGAAGAATGTGTAGTCAGCTGTTTTGGGATGGAGTGTTCTGTATATACGTTAAGTCCATCTTGTCTCGTTTTTCATTAAGTCCACTATTTCCTTATTGACTTTTTGTCTGGATGATGTATCTGTTGATGTAAGTGGGGTATTAACATCCCCTACTATTATTGTGTGTTGTTAATATCTCCTTTTAGGTTTGTTAATAGTTGCTTTATGTACTTTGGTGCTCCTATGTTGGGTGCATGTATATTTATAATTGATATGTCTTCTTGGTGGAGTGTCCCTTTTATCATTATATATTGCCTTTCTTTGTCTCTCATTACCTGTTTTATCTTGAAGTCAACTTTGTCTGATACGAGTATGGCAGCACCTGCTTTCTTTTATTTGCCATTAGCTTGGAATATTGTCTTCCATCCTTTCACTCTGAGCCTGTGTTTGTCTTTACAGCTGAGATGTGTTTCCTGGAGGCAGCATATTGTTGGGTCTTGTTTTTTAATCCATCCCACCACTCTGTGTCTTTTGATTGGAGAATTCAGTCCATTTACATTTAGAGTGATTATTGATATATGAGGGCTTAATGTTATTTTATTGCTTATTTTCTGGTTGTTTTGCATTTCCTTTGTTTCTCGTCCCAAGGGTTTCGGACTACAAATTCAGTTTAGTAGTTCTGCCAGATTTCTCTTTTAATTTTCTCTTTATCATATGTGATTCTGTTCTGATTATTTGTTTAGTGGTTACCTTGAGGTTTGTATAAGAAAATCTCATGGATGAGATAGTCCATGATCTCCTGCCCTCTTATTTCCTTAGACTAAGTCGATTTGGTCCCTTTCCTCTTCCCCTTCTAAGTTATTATTGTCACAACTTATTCCATCTTGTGTTGTGAGTGTGTGTTTAAAGTGATGAGGTTATATTTATTTTTGGTGTTTTCCTTCCTTTGATCTTTGATTTTGGTATTTAAGGGTTTGCTAATCTATTCTAATAGATAGCTACTATTTTTCTGATTTTGTCTACCTATTTTATCCTTGCTCAAAGCTTTGTAGCCCCTTTCTCTTTTTTTTTCAAGCATGAGGGCCTTCTTGAGCATTTCTTGTAGTGGGGAGGTCTCATGGCCATGAACTCTCTTAGCTTTTGTTTATCTGGGAAAGTTATTATTTCTCTGTTGTATTTGAAGGATATTTTTGCTGGATAGAGTATTCTTGGCTGACGGTTTTTGTCTTTCAGAATTTTGAATATATCGTTCCAGTCTCTCCTACTCTGTAAAGTTTCTGTTGAGAAATCTGCTGAGAGCCGGTTGGGAATTCCTTTGTACATTATTTTTTGTTTTTGTCTAGCTTCCTTTAATTTCTTTCTTTGTCATTGACTTTTGCCAGCTTTACTACTATATGCCTTGGAAAGGGCCTTTTCCTGTTGATACGTTTAGGCGATCTATTGGCTTCTCTTTTTTTTTTTTTTTGAGGAAGACTGGCCCTGTGCTAACATCTGTTGCCAATCTTCCTTTTTTCTTTTTTCTCCCTAAAGCCCCAGTACATAGGTGTATATCATAGTTGCAGAGTTGTAGCTCTTCTGTGTGGGATGCTGCCTCAGCATGGCTTGATGAGCAGTGAGTAGGTCTGCGCCCAGGATCCAAACCAGCGAACCCCAGGCTGCTGAAGCAGAACGTGCGAACTTAACCACTAGGCCACCAGGCTGGCCCCTCTGTTGGCTTATTTTACTGATATTTCCAGTTCCTTCCCCAGATTTGGGAAGTTCTCAGCTATTATTTCTTTGAATAAGCTCTCTGTTCTTTTCTCCCTCCATTCTCCCTCAGGAATTCCTATAATCCTTATGTTACATTTCCTAAATGAGTTGGATATTTTTCGGAGAATTTATTCATTTCTTTTTAGTCTTTGTTCTCTCTCTTCCTCCATCTGGAGCATATCTGCATTCCTATCCTCAATAATGCTAATTCTTTCCTCCATATTGTCAGCTCTGTTCTTTAAAGATTTTATTTTTATTTATTTTTTCCCCCCAAAGCCCCAGTAGATAGTTGTGTGTCATAGCTGCACATCCTTCTAGTTGCTGTATGTGGGATGCGGCCTCAGCATGGCCAGAGAAGCAGCGCGTCGGTGCGCGCCCGGGATCCGAACCCGGGTCACCAGCAGCGGAGCGCGCTCACTTAACCACCAAGCCACGGGGCCGGCCCAAGCTCTGTTCTTTAAAGAGTCCAGATTTTCCTTTATCTCCTCCATTGTGTTTTTCATCTCCAACATTACTAATTGGTTGTTCTTTATGGTTTCAATTTCTTTTGTGAAAAAATTCCTGATCTCATTGAATTGCTTATCTGTGTTTTCTTGTAATTTGTTGAGGTTTTTTATGATAGCTATTTTGAATTCTCTGTCATTTAGGTTATAAAGTTATGTGACTTCAGGGTTGATTTCTGGGTGCTTGTCATTTTCCTTCTGGTCTGGAGATTTAATATATTTTTGCATCATGCCTGCTGAAGTTGACTTGTTTCTCTTCATCCTAACAATATCTGGTTGCAGTTTCCACCTGCCGCCACTGGGTGGGGGTCAAGTGCTGTGTATTCTTAGCCCACTGAGATCCACAAGCGCTCTAGCTGGCTGGCTGAGCTGAAGTGCCTGGCATGTGGGGAGGAGGGGCTCTCTCTTTTGCCTGCCCGATTCTGGGGGGCTTCTGGTTCTTCCCTCACTATCTGCTCTCCTGGGGTGATCAGATATTGATGGCACCCATGCTACAGTTCAGACTCCTCTGTATGTGATTTTCCCACAGGCTATGGGAGAACTTGGAGAGTGATGGTTTTCCCACAGAGGGCCACCCCTCCTCCCTCTCTGGGAGCCGCGCAGAGCCGAGTCACCGATCAGATGAGGAGGGGGAGGATTTCTCCTTCCCTCCCCCCACTTCCTCCAGGGGCTCGAGCACATCCACTCTCAGATGTGTGGCTGTGTAGATCTCTCAGACATCCTTTTGTGTTGTGTGAGTGTCCTTTGTTGGTATGTGAATGTTGTTTTTGTTGTATCTTATCCGGGGAGAGTGTATGGGAAAGCTCACTCCGCCATGATGCTGATGTCACTCCTGGAAGTTTGTACCTTCTGACCACCTTCCTCCAATTGCCTTCCTCCCAACCTCTGGTAATCAAAGGTCCAATCTCTTTTTCTATGAGTTTTTGTGTTCTCTTTTTAGATTCCACATATAGGTGGGATCATAAAGTATTTGTCTTTCTCTGTCTGAATTATTTCACTTAGCATAATGCCTTCAAGTTTCATCCATGTTTCTGCAAATTGTAGGATTTCCATGTTTTCTTATGGCTGAATAATACTTTATCATCTATCTATATATATATATACCATAGCTTCTCTATCCATTCATCATTTGATGGGTGTGTATCTTCTCTACTAAGGTAGGGGCCTCAGTGAGTGAGGGTGTCATCATTAATCATTGTTTCCCCACCATCTAATACATCTTAAGCACTGTTGGAGGAACTGCTCGGGTGTGGATGTAAACAATGGACAGCAACACTGGAAGTCCTGCATTCCTGGGAGTAACAGCAATGGTTCCCATAAAGATAAAGGCATAGACAGAGTTCATCTTCATTTTAGCCATGGTTAAAAGTTACTGCATGTGCTATTTGATCACGATCCAGATACCTGGGTGAGAGTTCCATTGCTGTAGGCCTTGGGCATTTGTGGTATTTATGTTTCTGTTTAACATCAGTTGAAAGGGCTTGAAATT
Organism: Ceratotherium simum simum; assembly: GCF_057802395.1. Classification (NCBI taxonomy): domain Eukaryota; kingdom Metazoa; phylum Chordata; class Mammalia; order Perissodactyla; family Rhinocerotidae; genus Ceratotherium; species Ceratotherium simum. The sequence goes on along the minus strand of NC_141938.1, from coordinate 3,438,130 downwards.
GCTTTTTGACTCAGCATATCATTTTTTTGCTATTCAGACTGAGTGACATATTTTCTACCCCATGAAACCTGTGAGTTTCTTCCAGTTTCAGAAAGGGTTCTGGTCATCTGCACAGTTGTTGCCCGTCATGGGTTTCCTATGTGTAGAGTGATATCTGTGCAAGTCCAATGTGATTTCCTGCTTAAAACACTAAAAAGAGCTGTGAATGTTTAGAGGGTAATGATCCAAGGAATAATTGAGGTGAGCTGTAGACACACAGTGTCATTTTGAGTAATATACCTCTCTGGTGGCAAAGGAGGTAAATTTGACATCCTCAATCTGGAAAATTTTCTATGCCTTTTCATAAGAGGAGTAGCTGGGAGGTTTTTGTTTCAGTGATGCACAAAGCCCCCAAAGCCCATTTTTGCTGTTTCCAGGGATCATCCAGATGTTTACATTGCCAGGAGATGTTATGGAAGACAGGGTAAAACGTAATAGCTTTTGTTTCACGAAACAACAACAGAAACCCAAACTTGTTCTTTTTTTATTCACTCCTAATTTATGTTTTCCTAGGAGTGTAGAGATTATGTGATTTTGTAATTATTAGTATCTCATTTGATCCCCTGCCCCATCCTTCCTCCCAAGATGCAAGTAAAGAAAGTTATGTACGTGTCTTACCCAAATCCAGATAGCTCATGACAGAAGAATCTCTTAGTTTTGAAGGCATAATGTGTGCCTCTCTCCTGGGCAATGGAAAAAATTTTATTTTAAACTCAGAAGAACACTGCAAGGTTTGTATAATTATGCACTTTTACCAATGTAGCATCAAAGTTTCCAAACAGGCCTTGTAAGGCAACATGATTTTCCACTTATATGACCTTCTGGAAAAGGCAAAGGTATAGGAACCTGAAACACAGCAGTTATTAACAGTAGGAGGAAAACCCCAAGAGTTTTCCTTTGGGGTAATGGAGTGTTCTCCGTTGTGATGGTGGTATAACTATGCATTTGTGAAAACTCATAACTACTCTTCAAATAGCATGTGTATATACTAAAAACAATTAATAGAAAACAACAAAAATATCTTCACATTCTAGGATAATGTTAAACTCTCCTGAACTTTCATTGCTACGTGTGCAACACTTCCTTCCACCACCTTGAGTTCCTTCTTAGGAAGACATGGAAGGACTGGGAAAGAACAACAGGCCAGAAGAGACTTTTCCTGGTACCCCATCTGAAGTTAGAAAACTCCCTCTAAGGCTACACCTGCCCTCATGTCATTCACATAACTGGTGAGAAAGTGATAGGGCTCCCAGCATCCCTCTTTGAGTTGACACCAGGTTTCCCGGGTCATATCCTGCGAATGCAGTGGTCTGAAACATAAAGGTGCGTCTAACTCATCTCCACGCATGGGATCTGCCTGGGTACATCCTCATCTAATCCTTGAGCATCAACATCATATCTTCCCAGACCAGGTCTTGATACCATTTCCAGCTCTTAAGTTTCCCATCTGAAGACTCCTCTGTGCCTCCTTGTTGAAAAACATGTTTAAATGCAATATTTGTCCCACTCTGAAAATTTGTCTGTTGTGTTGACCTCAAAATTAAAAGAGCCAGTTATTTTACCAGTAAAATGAGTTTATTCATGAATAGCAGAGGAAGTACAATTCAGGGCATGGAAACTATGGTGAACCATCAGCAGGTGGGGAGAAGAGAACAGATGGGCTTGCTTTCATAGAGGAAAGGGGAAAGCTGGGAGGGGCTATTTAGAACAGAAGTCCAGTGAAGGAGGATGAGAGTTCAGAGTGGTGACAGTGGCTGGGTGCAGTGGTTTCTCATTGGCTGGGCTGTTGTTGGGCAAAGAGAAATTCTTCCTCCTGCTGGGGTCTGCAAAGTAAGCTTCTTCCTGTTGGGGAATGGGAGGGACACTTCTTTCTGTTTGGAGTCTGTAGGGTGTGGCAAGTCATAGTCCCTGAGAGCACCCCCTTCAGAGCTTCTTGGCTCCATATGAAATGAGATTTCCTGTATATGTTTTCACGTTTGCAACCCCAGGTGACCATGAGGTGAGACGATGGCAGAACCCAGGACCCGTGTCATGAGGCACAGGCCCCTGGATGACAACACTCCCCACTATCACATAAACATCATCTCTGCACCAACAAGCACGGTATCACAATAATCTTGAAACCATCACTAGTGTCAAAAAGAGATGCACTGCCTTGTCCCAGCTCTAGGAGTCCCTCAGGTGCCCAGGTGTACCTAAATCCCTCTCCCTGAGATCTCTGGCACATTCCACCTGTGGTTTCAGTGGCTCATGTGCTGATCACGCCCAGTTCCCTCACCTCAGAACCCGCCTCCAGAGTGAGTTTGGAGCCTACCCACCAAGGCCAGTGCTTACTTTTTCTGCAACAGGACTCACCCTGTAGAGTCCCAGCCCCCAGGTCTGTGGGAAATGGTGATCCCAGCCAGACCCTCCACAGTCATGGGCCCCCTCCCTTCACATGGCTCCCAGAATGCATGGGGACCATGCCAAAGGAAATGGTGGGAAATAGTGAGGATTTCTGCTTTTCCTGAAGTGTGCATGTGCAGAAGATGGTGCCCCCCCCTCCTTTTTTGGTGGCTGTGCCCACAGTTTCTTGAAGGGAAGAGGCAGAAATGGGTCAAACCATATCACTACGTGCTCCTGCAACAATTTCCAGTGCTTTCCTGGGTCCCCAAGGTGATGTCTCTGGTGGGAGACCTGGGGTCTGAGTTCCTGAGGTCTCCACCCCCTCATCAGTGAAAGTTCCAGGGCAGGGTAGTGATCAAAGCCTCAGTGAGAATGGCCCATGGGGCAGACACGTGCGAGGTCTGCATGCGGGGGAGACCTCAGGGGGTGATGAATCACAGACCGTGGAGACCACAGCAGAGGACACAGCAGCTGGATGAGGACGCACAGACCTTTGTTGTCTGCACTGAGCTTCCAATGGGAAAGCAAAGTGAGGAAGGGGCTCGTCATGAGGGGCCCATTTCTGGAAGTGACCACAGCAATGTGAGGGGCTGGAACACGATGGTCACTGCAGCCTTGCAGGCCCTGACTCTCCCCTCTTCGGAGCCTGGGCTGTATGTCTCTGGGCCATTGTCTCTGAGGGCTTGTGACTTTGGGTGTCTGCGTGTGGGTGTGTGCACATGTGTGTCCAGTGAGAAAGCCTGTGAGATTTTGTATGTCTGTCTGGGGAGCTATGTGTGTGTGTCCTTAAAATCTGGAATGCTTTTATTTCACTTGGTGCCTAATTGCCCAGGTAGCACCTCCCTCACCGCGTTGAATCAAACTGATGTGAGCAGACAAATCCCTGTCTTCTTTCTGATCGTATTCATCCTGTGTTTTATTTTCTGTCTCTTCAGATGTTTTGACATCTTGGGGGCCTCTCAGACATAGGGAGACACTGCCCCTCCCAGGGGGACCTAACTCCATGTTGGCAGTGGACAGCCTGTCTGGAGCAGGCCTTTCATGTGCACACCACCCGGTCCAGTGCCCTGTCCCTACAGACCTCCTTATCCACCTCTCACACACCAAGACAATATCTCCTCTGCCCTAAACCAACCCAGGGCCAGGTACCAGATGACTGAGCACCCAGAGGCTGCTGGAGTTGTTCAAAGTAGCCAACCCTAAGCTGCTTACTCTGCCCTGACTTAGATTTCCTATGGCACCCCAAATAAAGGCTGTGGCCTGGTTTTTTGTCCCCCTCCTGATTCTGCCTCCTGAGCAAACCTGATGCAGCCCCTGTGAGCCTGCCTGGCATGGCATGCCTCCTTATCTTGGGAACTGTAAGTAATGAAAATGTTTCAATGACATTGTCCTGTCCATGTTGTCACTTTGTCTCCTCCATAAATTACAATCTCAAGGCTACAAATTAGACTCTGATCCTAAAGAGAATGTGTTCAGTTAAGATGGTGGGGCCCCTGTGGGGGGACTGAGTGAGATCTGTGGGAATATGAGTCCACAGTAGAGGTGATGTTTACCAAGGAGCCTGCAGCAGAGGACATGGGTGCTGAGTGAGGAGATACCTTTGGTCCCCTCACTGAGCTCACAGTAGAAAAGCAAGGTGACAAAGGGACAATTCATGATGAGTGAGTTTCTAGATGCATTTGTAGCACTGAGAGGGGCTGGAATATCATGACTCCAGCCTTTTTGGGCCCTGACTCTGCCATCCAGTCTCCCATTTTGTGTTTTTTGTAGAGATGTGCTGTTTGTCCTGTGTGGTGTCAGGAAGGGTGAAATCCCTTCCCCCTCTGGAGGAGCTGAGACACCCTCTTTGGGGATTGGTTTGGGAGCCAGGAGACACCCACCCCTCTACCAGGTGGGATGGGAGTGAGAACAATGCACTGTGTGAAGGTCTGGGCCTGTGATGAGGTCTGTGTGAAGCTTCCATGTGAGTGTGTGTGTGTCTGTCTCTCTGAGCTCTGATATGCAAGAAATATTGGTGTGAGGCCTTCTGGTAGGTGCTTTTGTGAGCAACGCAGAGCAAATATCCCTGTTTGCTTTAAAGCTGACATTTTAAGAAAGAAGAAGATAAAAGCAGACATTTTAAGAAAGAAGAAGATATATAAGTAAAATTATACCATATGTCTGATGATTGGCCCTAAAGAGTAAAGAAAAGTGGGGAGGAGTGCAGAGGGCCTGGGCTCTGTGTGTCTATGGGAACATCTGTGTGTCTATGGGAACATCTGTGTGTCTCTGAGCCATTAACTCTGAGGGTTTGTGAGTTTGTGTCTGTGTGTGTCCTCCTATATGTGCCATGACAAAGTCTGTGTGATTTTGTATGTCTGTCTGTGGAGCTTTGCGTGTATGTCCTTTGAAATCTATTATTTTTTTTCCATGTTCTTGCCTAATTGCCCTGGTAGCACCTTGCCTACCACGTTGGGTAGAACTGGTGAGAACAGACATCTGTCTTCTCTCTGATCTTAGAGAGAAAGCCTTCAGTCTTTCACCATCAAGAGTGATGTCAGCTGTGGGTTTTCATTGATGCTTTATTTCAGGTTGAGGTAGTTTACTGAGGGAGTTTATCATAGTTTATTGAGTGTTTTCCTTGTGAAAGGGTGTTGAACAGTGTCTAATGCTTATTTGTATCTATTGAGATGATCCTGCAGTTTTTGACCTCAATTCTGTTAATTGTTTCTTATGTTAATTCATTTCCAGATGGAAAATCAGCATTTCTTTCCTGGGTTAAATCCCACAGGGTCTTGGTGTTTAGGGTATTTTATATATTGCTGGATTCGGTGTACTAATATTTTGTGTAGGCCTTTTTCATCTATATTGAAAATAGATGTTTGTTTACTGTATTTACTATGTATATATAAAATTATCAAATACTGCATATAATGCATATCTATAAGTATATGTGTATATTTATATATAGACAATGTAGAATACAGTGTATGTATATATTTATATATGGTATATTTAGTATGTTACCTGTATATAGTATAGGTAGCATATAGTTTTGTATTACACATCATTCCTTTATAGGTAGAATATATAATTAACATATGTATAATTAGTTTTATAATGTATAGTATAGTGTTATACTTTTACAAAATAGTGTGACAGTCTTAGTCTGTAGCCTAGTGGGTATCATTACCATGTCTGTTCACAGTATTATTCAAATAAGCTGTTCACAGCCTCTGATGGGAACATAGGGGCCCCTCACTGTCTTGATGCTCCAAAGCCTGCCTCCCACACCCGGTGTTTGTTTTCTCTGCTTCTGAGTTTAACTAAGGTGTCAGTATTTGTTTCAGAAATTGTAACTAATTTATCAGCCTGAGGGTTGAAGTGAGGCTCTGTGCTTTGATTTTTAGTATGTGCAGAGACGTGTGTGAGCTTCTTATGTATTTGAGTAATTATGAGCAAGGTTATCTCAGAGTGCTTTCTCCCAAAGTGTGACCTTGGATAAGGAGTTGATGTTGTTCTTGTTGCCAGGCAGCTAGACCACTGGCAATGAGCTAAAAGTCTGTAAAAATATGAAGATGATGGGGCCGGCCTGGTGGCGCGAGCAGTTAAGTGCGCGCGCTCCGCTGCGGCGGCCCGGGGTTGGCCTATTCGGATCCCGGGCGCGCACCGACGCACTGCTTGTAGAGCCATGCTGTGGCGGCGTCCTATATAAAGTAGAGGAAGTATAGGCATGGAGTTATGGGCATGGATGTTAGCTCAGGGCCAGTCTTCCTCAGCAAAAAGAGGAGGATTGGCATGGATGTTAGCTCAGGGCTGATCTTCTTCCCCCCCCCCCCCCAAAAAATATGCAGATGAAGTGGACTGTTGGCCAGGGCATCCTCTAGCATGATTGCCTGGAGTTTGACATCCTCCTGACCATTATGTCCTGTCTTTGATCAGGGACGGCCTGGTGAGGGACAGTAGCAGCAGCTCCCCAGTGTTCCCCGTCACACGTGCTGGTAGCACACCACCGTTCATATGAAAATAGGTGCAGGATTTATTTTACATGAACAAGAAAGCAAAGCACATTTCACAGTGTAAACCACATGACCTTTGCATGTCAAAGGGCAGAAAACATACGTACTTTAAATTGCTTCTTTTTACCTAAGTGCTAAAAAGACTTCCAAGAAGTGAATTGCATTGTTGTCTACATGAGCATGGGGAATCTAGATGCCAGTGATTGAAGACATACCAGGTGCAAGGCATCAAGCACACTTTTAAATCAGGCTGAGTTTTTAAAACTTGATTCACAATAAACAATTCATGATAAATTAAAAAAAGTATATGAACCATATTTTATTTTTTAATAGTGTTGAATAACAAAAATTTCACCGAGTAAGTTTTAAAGATCTAATTGGCTTTATTGAGCAATTCATCAATTGGGCAGCATCCCATCTAGCAAGTAGAGAGGAGCTCCAAAGGGTGACAGAAAGGGAAAGGTTTTAAAGGCAGGACAAGGAAGTCATAAACAGAAAAAAGGATTATTTTAAGCATGGTTGCCTCCCTTGGGGACAAAAAGACCTTATTAGGTGGACTTTATCTTCGTTTGGGGGATGGAGAGGGCCCATCTGGCAGATTACCTCATTGGTGCTGACCAGAAAATCCTAGACTCACTAGTTCCACTACATTCCTGGGGAAGGTTGCAGCTACAATTAGGTTAGGTATTAAGCCCTGGTTTGGTGTTGTGAGCCTAGCAAAAGTGACTCTATTTGGGACCTGTGGTTTTCTTCACAGCTTCCTTCTTTTTCTTCAGACTCTCAGCTTAACTGAGAGATGTGATCAAGATTTAAGGCATTATTGCCACTCAGAGCTACTGCTGTGAAATTCTCTCAGTTTTTGTTGTGCCTCTAGATGGTATCCAGAGGTCATGACCTTTTTTGTGTGTGTGTGAGGAAGATCAGCCCTGAGCTAATATCTGATGCCAATCCTCTTTTTTTTTCTAAGGAAGACTGGCCCTGGGCTAACATCCGTGCCCATCTTCCTCTACTTTATATGGGACGCCGCCACAGCATGGCCTGACAAGTGGTGCGTCAGTGTGTGCCCGGGATCCGAACCGGTGAACCCTGGGCCACTGCAGCGGAGCCCGCACACTTAACCACTTGTGCCACCAGGCCAGCCCCATGACCTTTTTGCTTAACCCCTGTGACATTCACAGGTCAAGGCTTCAGGTCCACTATCTTTATGTCAGTCATTCTCTTTATTTCTTTTCTGATGTTCCAGTCTTAGGGAGATCAGTTGCTTGGTGGTTAGCAGCTGCAAACATGCATTTAAAGCTTTTGAGATTATACAGCATATCAGGGAGTTTATTATGATTATAATAAGCAGGATAATTCTCAATATCTGGAGTGCACTTTGAAGCCATCGTCCGCAAGACTGAAACCAATTACAATCATATGGGGCAAAGACTCCATTAAAAGAGTAATCTTTTTAAAAAAGCCAAGTGGCTTGCTCAGTGATCTTATGTAACTGAGTTTCAGCTTCCCCAGAAGTGTTAATTCAGGTGCAGCAGGTGGTGTTGGCCACAGCACAGACACCTTGCTCAGCTAAAAGATAATTAAGGGCTGTCCTGTTACTAGAACAACTTTGGCCAGATTGTCTGATGACCTTTGTTGCGCAGCTATTGTCTTAGCAGTGGGTTTTGCAATATCTTCAAGAGCTAAGGAGAGGTTTCCTGATTATATTCTCATTTACATTTACTCCTAACCAGGGAAGTATGGCCCTGTCAAAGGAAGTGAATCCTGAGTCCTGAATGCCTCCTGGTAGGTCCTTTCTGACTCAATGATGTAAATTTAAGGGAGTCAACCAGTCAGATGTCTCAGTTCGCTTGTGAAAAGTTAGGGGCTCAGTTAGATAATGTAAGAGGCATTACCCAGTTATGCACCAGCCTTCCAGACATTCATAGGCCTGAGGAGAATGGTAACCACTACAGACAAAGATAAATCCTGTGAGGGCACAAACCACTCTCACTTAAGGTGGCATTGTTAATGGATTCATTCATAGGGATTGTTGCATTTGCCCATTCAAGCCAGGGGCAGTTAGATTTTCTCCTAGCCTGAAATAAAAAATTGGTCTAAATTCCAGAAGTTACCCTTTTTAGCAGTGGTCTGGAGAATATGGATGATGGTATTATCTTTCCAGGCCAATGCCAGACTAAAGGAAAGAAAGAAAAGAAGGGTTTTATATTTAAGTGGGAAGTTGATCTGGCTTCCTTCCTTGGAGGAAGCAGTCTACATTGATGTCAGCTTCTTCTATTCCTTGTCAATTTGATTTGGAGGTCTCCAGCATCTGTCAGGACCAGATGTCAGGTGGAGCCTTCTTCAGCTGTGAGGGGTCTATCCAAGGTTCAAGCCCCTGAAGTTAGGCTGTCATTTGGGTAGTGAGGAGGACCTGGTATGGTTTCTTCCAAGGAGATTTAAGAGCAGTCTTTATTCTCACTAGTTTATTTTTATAATCTTAGAATTATCAGAAATTTATATTTATCAAAAGTCCTTTCTTTGAATCTCCTTGAAGATGAAGCCCTTTTGTAGGAACATTTTGTAAAAGCATCAGAGTAACACAATAACTCTATGTAAATGTCAAAAGACTTAAAAAAGCCCATGGTTAAAGATCTGATGAGAGTTCATTAAAATGGAATTGACAGGAAAATTTGTGGTTTTTTTCGTAACATGCATTTTAAGGTAATAACTGGAAATTTGACTGATAACATAATACCAGGATCTATCAGATTTCCAGGAATTTCACACAATTTCTGGAACACCTTGAATACGTACCATACAGACACACCATAAAGAAGGCTTAGTATTATTTCATATTTGTCAGTGCTTCCCATGTAATTTAACATATCAAATAGCCTAATTAGTTTAACATTTTCTTTTTCATAAGGAGAGAGAACAAATCCTTTGACATGTTCTAGAGGCCCCCTCAAAAAACCCAGAGTTAGTTGAAAGTCAAAAAGACTTCATTTAGAATTTGATTTTTGAGAAGTTTGTCAAAAATATCCAAAGGTTTTAGATACTTGCCTAAATAGGATCACCGATCATTATGAATCAATACTTAATTATCTGTTTGACCAAAGTGGCAATAAAAGATTTCAAAGACAAATAGAGAACTTTACATAGTTGTGAGCAAACTTTAGCTCTTTTAATATTGAGAGTACAGGGTTTAAGTAATCAAAGACCTGGTGAAGACAACATGGAACATAGCTGATTATTTTGTAAGACACAAGATCTTTGTGTTTTTTCCTCTAGGTAGATTACTTAAAAAGGTAAAGAAACGAACCTTTCATTCTGATTATCAAGAGCAGACCAATAGTTTCAGAAATCTTTGTCCTTTAAACAGAAAGAAAACCAAATACTAATTTAGCAGCAGCTTACTTTTGATATTAAAATTCATTTACTTAATTAACTTTATTCCAATCTTAACCATCCCTGACCACACATAAAATTCCTTTTCCTTAATATTTTTAGTAGTTTTAATTACATAAGTTAGAATTTATAACCCTACAAAATTTTTAATTTCTAATGAAAACTAAGAAGCATTCAATTATGAACTGTCTTTTACATTAGCATTCTGTGGATTGAGAGACTTATTATAAAAACATTTTATAATTTCCAAAAACATGTTCTTCCCCATAGTAAATTTTTCGGCATATGGCATAAGAGGTGTGTTGGGGGAAGAGGGAGGATCTCCCTCTGCCCTTTTCCTTAAGGTTCTTATGGCTGGCCAAATAATTAACAAGACAGGTTAGCAGGAGAAAATAATACCAAGTTTAATAACATGTATACATGGGAGAAAGCAGGGACACTGCGTTTCTCAACACAATAGCAGAAATTCTCGTCTTAAATACCATGTTCAGCCAACGACAAAGGAGGATGTTGGGGGTGGGGGGAGTCAGTCACAGGAGATTACCACTAAAGCACAGTAAACAAGAGTAAGGTTATTACGCAGATTTAAGGCCTCACCTTCCACATTGATAAGCCTCTAGAAATGAGGCCATCCCCCCCTCTTCCCAAAACAGAGAGGGCGATACCTTTACAAATGGAGATTTTCCTTATAAATGTAAATGATTATCTGGCAACTCTTCTTCGCAGGGCCATCCAGAGAATGTGGCCAGAGAGACAGAACTTTTGATAAGATGGGCTTGTTGGTGCCTTTTTTATTGTAACCTCTATCCTACATTATCTTTACAGCCATCCTGATAGATCTGTTCCATGAAGGAGCCACCATGTCAAATTCTTTAGGCAATTAGTGGGGGAGGTCAAATGTCCCTCAGAGAAAACAATCAAGGTAAAGAGATATATTTCAGGGTGGCCAAATCTTGATCTCCCACAGGTGTTTACTAATAGAGCCAAAGATCTTTAATTCCTCCATGGAAGGAAGCAAAAAGTCGATGAAGCTATGTTCAGTAATTAATGACTGAGTGTTTCCTTTTCTTTGGAAATGATCTGGATATTCAATCAATTTAACTTAACTCATCATTCAACTTAACTCAGCAAAACTTTAAAGTTACAGGTTACAAAAAAGATTTGGGGAGACTATTTAAAATGTTCCCCTTTGAACATTTTATCTTACTTGTATCTACTTAATTTGCTTGTTCTTAACAACTATATTTAGATTACCCACAAAAACTTCACTAGACATTAGACAAAGTCAGCCATCATCCCAAATGAATTTTTCTTGCTGACAAATTTTAAGAGATAACATGAATTAATTTGATTAATAACCCCAGGTGGAATAAGAGTTGTATGTCTGCATGATACTCAGTGTTGAGAACTCTAAAGACATGTCTATTTAATTAAATCCACAAAGTTAAAAGAGCTTTAATACCAAATATTTTCCTGAAAAGCATTTGGGTTAGTTTCTATTATATTTTTGGGAATTTTATAATACTAAGTGCTTGTTTGTTTAAGCCAATTAAATACAACTCTCTTACAAAATAATTTTAGTAATACCATCCATAGGTGGAAAAATACCACCTATCTACAGCACATACAGACAAAAGCAAACAGAAACCTTGTAGTTTTTATTGTAAAATTTTAGCCATGAGACAGGTATGATATTGTAAAACTCACTAGTTATTAAGAAGTTGGATCTAAGTTATTTTTCTGGTAGATGGAATGTTAAGGTTACCTTCTCAGATGACTAAAACTTTTCACTAATATCTGTGGAGAAGCACTTAAAAGATTTCTATTTGCCCAAGTTTCAAAATGACCTTTCCTCCTTTCGTTTTTCTTCTGATAAGAATTAGTTGCCTGAAGTTCATACTTTTAACATTTACATCTCAGAGGCACAGGGAGGGAATGCAAGTTTGTCCACGAAGGACTTTGATTTCCTAAAGCCAATAAGTTATAAGCCTTTGGAGGTGAAATAGGGGAGGTTTTGGGATTGGTAAAAGGAATTTTAACTGCCTGTAGAGCTGCATTTGTAGTTTTGCAGGGATTTGTGAGATCAGGACAGTTGCTCTCAATTCTTCAAAGAATTGGGTTGTAGCCTAGATGCTAAAGGACTGACACCCATCCACCTAAGTTGGACTGTTTTTCTTTCCCTCTGGGTACATTTAGCTTAGAAGAGAAGGCAAAAAATTTTTTTCCTATCAAGTGCTGAATATCAGCTTGCAATTTGGTCAAATTTCTGGTTAGAAAATTACTAAATTCTTAGAAATATCCTGTCAGGTTTCAGCCAGGACAAGCAGGGACAAGCAGTGAATATTTCTGGCAATATTGAACAACCTCTTGGATTCAAGAGGTGTCCCCAAGGAGCATGCAAAATATATTATCTTCACAAGAGCTAGAGTAACTCTCAAAGATAGCCAAAAGGAAAGAAACAACAGCTTGCATGTCCTAGGCAGATTTTCCAAGCCAGGTTTTTAGGACATAAAACAAGAGAAGCAAGAAGGCAATAGCTATATTTGGGAAAGAAAGGATCAATAACCAATTGGTTTTTTTTTTGGAAAGGAAGGGACAACATGATATTTTATTTTGCTCTCTTGACTGGGCACTACAGACAGTGATCCAGGAGAGCTGGCTCTAGTAAGAATTCTCACCCAAAGTTGGCTTTTGCCAGTTCTCCCAGGGTCCCATCTGCAGGCTCCAAGTAGAGTTTAAAGTAGAGGGTGTAGCTTTGGCATTTACCAGAATTTGACAAAGTTTCTCACTTTGTCAACTAGTTTTAATTGTAGTTTCTGTTGGCTCTTTAGGGAAATAACGTAGTAGTTTACCAAAAAATCCCTCAGAGTTCTATCAACTTTGAGAGTGGCTTCTATGTGGGCCCACTATTGAAGGTAGATATGGGAGTGTCTGTAAGGCCGTTAACCTGGTGAACTTTTGTTCATTGTTGTGTAGTTTTCTTGTAGGTACAGCTTATATCTTTAACTTTTCATTAACTTTCTACAATGAAACTTTCAATGAAGCTATTTTTGGAATTTTGAATACTTGTTTTTAAGTGCATTTCTTAAATGATCTAATCTAATTGGAACATTCCTTATAATAACCATTGTTACCTCCCTGAGGTTAGACAGCAGTTTGGTGGGACCCTTCGCTGCAAATGGAGCATCACCCACATTTCTGTCTAGCTTTATCCAGCTGCAAATGGGGTGCAACTCACTCTTCTATCTAGTCTTGTATTGGGGCCCCCAATCTGATGGTTACCAAGATAAGCTCTCAAAACACAAAAAAATCTTAGTTAGATTTTGCCATTTTTGTAGAGATTTATAGCTTCCAGGCCGTAGTTCTTAGGTATATAAGCAGGTGTGCCTGAAGGTAATGCACTTAATTCTTTAGATTTTTAAGGATTCTATTTCTTTTAGCTAAGCCTCTGGGCCTCCCAGAGACAAATTGATACTCAGTGGGATGTGCCACTGGGTTGGAGATTGTGTGATGTTTCACAGTGTGCCTCATTGCATGGAAATTTCCTTGAGGTTGGCAGGTGAGCTAGTGTCAATATAACACATTCTGTGACCAAATTGTCCTAACATGGGAGCCTTTGAGTTAGGTGGTAAGCACTCGAACTGCCTTTAAATGCCCCACCTGTGCCTACCAATTTTGTAGCTTTTTGTCTGTGAGACCCTCTTTAGCAGTAGCATTTATTTACATAAAACAAGAAAAACAAACATGTGCACCTTAACACACCAGCAGTAACCAAAAGGTGTTATGGCAGACTGGCCAAGAAAAGGCCCTATGTGCACCACGAAGTCCCAACCTGGAGCCTGGGACTAGAGAAATGATTGAACCAGCAGACCTCAACAAATATGGACTGTGGACTGGTGCCAAACAGATGGGAAACTGCAGCTGTCACCAGCAGTTCCCAGCATGGACTCTGGGGACAGAATCAAGAACTGGGGCTTCCAGTCAAATGGGAAACTGTGGTCTGAACTACCAGCAGTTGCCAACATGAAACTAGTGATTCCAGACAAATGGAGAAATGAGTGGAAAGCCAATTAGGTTGTGAGGTTTTGGCAAGACAGTTGAGCTCAGAACAAAGATGAAACATCTACAGCCCTCAGAAATGGTGAGAAAGACAGACATCTCAAAAGGGTTTATGGGTACCACTCCTGTGTTTATCATTGTCCCTAACGCTGTCAGAAGTTTGCTTTGGATCCTGTTGCTGCCATCAAATCTATTAAATAACAAAAATTAAATTGAGTAAATATTAAAGGTTGAATTGGGGCCGGCCCCGTGGCTTAGCGGTTAAGTGCACACGCTCCGCTGCTGGCGGCCCGGGTTCGGATCCTGGGCGCGCACCAACGCACCGCTTCTCTGGCCATGCTGGGGCCGCATCCCACATGCAGCGGCTGGAGGGATGTGCAGCTGTGACATACAGCTATCTACTGGGGCTTTGGGGGGAAAAATAAATAAATAAATAAAATTAAAGGTTGAATTGGCTTTATTGAGCTATTCATGAACTGGGCAGCCTCCCATCTAGCAAGTAGAGAGGAGCTCCAAAGGGCTACAGAAAGGAAAATGATTTTAAAGACAGGACAAGGAAGTCATAAACAGAATAAAAGGATTATTTCAGACAAGGTTATCTCCCTTTGGGGACAAAAAGGTCTTACTGGGTGTATTACCTCATCTATCCTTGGGAGATGGAGAGGGCCCATGTGGCAGATTACCTCATTGGTGCTGACCAGAAAATGCCAGAATGACTGGTTAGATTACATTCCTGGGGAAGGCTGAAGCTGCAGTTAAGTATTAAGCCCTGGTTTGGTGATGTGGGCCTAGGAAAATTTATTCCATTTTGGGCCTGTGATTTTCTTTTTAACAATAGTTTATCATCAAATGACTGATTTATTTTTAATGAGAAGCCACAGCTCTATGTATTAATCCTCTAAACAATAACTTTTTGAAGTGTGCAATACATTTTTATGAACCATACAAAATTAATTTTCTCAATTCCGTTTATAAAATGACAAGCGATACTACAGCCTGTAGTGCCATTGTATATCAGTCTGGAGAGGGTTTCTGATGTGGACAGTGTATTAAACGCACTAGGGTCATACAATAACATGAGAAGATCCACTGTTCTGCTCCCCAGTGAAACTGGTGAAAGTTATTTTAAAACAAACATTTGAAGCCTCTGGAAATTATCCTAAAGGTAAATATCAAGTGAGGAAAATCTATTCAAGAAAATCAATAAAAATTCTGTGAGAAAGGGGAGAGTGTGTGGGATTTGAACAATGCCCACTCCCTCTCTGCTCTCAGCTCAGCAACTGAACAGTCCTCTCCAGAGTGCTGCACCCTGAACCAGAATACAAGTTTTTTCTAACTAAGCTTACAGCAAAGGGGCTTTTTCCAAGTATGGACAGGACTTCAGCATTACTGATCGTGCCCTCAGCTCCCTATTGCTGAATTTAAGTCCTTCATTGGTTCACATTGTGGGAGATCAAGATTTGGCCACCCTGAAATCTCTCTCTTTACCTTGGTTGTTTTCTCTAGGGACATTTGACCTCCCCCACTAACTGCCTAAAGAATTTGACAGAGGGCCGGCTCCGTGGCTTAGCGGTTAAGTGCGCGTGCTCTGATGCTGGCGGCCCGGGTTCGGATCCCGGGCGCGCCCCGAGGCACCACTTCTCCGTCCAACGCGAGGCCGAGTCCCACGTACAGCAACTAGAAGGATGTGAACCTATGACATGCAACTATCTACTGGGGCTTTGGGGGGCAAAAATGAATAAATAAAATCTTTAAAAAAAAAAAAAAAAAAAAAGAATTTGACAGAGTAACTCCTTCCTGGAACAGATCTTCTATCTGATGGCTGTAATATAATGTAAAATAGATGTTACAATAGAAAAGGCATCAACAAGCCCATCTTATGTCTCTCTGGCCACATTCTCTGGATGGCTCTGCAAGGAGTTGCCAGACAAACATTTACATTTATAAGGGAAATCTCCATTTGTAAAGGTATCTCCCTCTCTGTATTGGGAAAAGGGGGGATGGCCTCATTTCTAGAGACATATCAGTGTGGAAGGTGAGGACTTAAATCTGCATAATAACCTTACTCTTGTTTACTGTGCTTTAGTGGTAATCTCCTGTGACTGACTCCCCCCCCCCAACATCCTCCTTTGTCATTGGCTGAACATGGTATTTATTTATTTATTTTTTAATTTTATTTATTTATTTATTTTCCCCCCAAAGCCCAGTAGATAGTTGTATGTCATAGTTGCACATCCTTCTAGTTGCTGTACGTGGGACGCGGCCTCAGCATGGCAAGAGAAGCGGTGCGTCGGTGCCCGCCCGGGATCCGAACCCGGGCTGCCAGCAGCAGAGTGCACGCACTTAACCGCTAAGCCACAGGGCCGGCCCTGAACATGGTATTTAAGACGAGAATTTCTGCTATTGTGTTGAGAAACGCAGTGTCCCTGCTTTCTCCCATGTATACATGTTATTAAACTTGGTATTATTTTCTCCTGCTAACCTGTCTTGTTAATTATTTGGCCAGCCATAAGAACCTTAAGGAAAAGGGCAGAGGGAGATTCTCCCTCTCTCCCGACAACATGAACAGTAGGGACACCCTTCTTGCACCCAGCCCCTTCTCATGGTACAGAGGCTCTGCTGTGGTTATACTTTGCTGAGAATACTGGGCACAGATCACTCTTTCCCCAGCTCATGAGGTGGCTGTAGCAGGAGACAATCAAGAGGACCTCTGGATGGGCCGGCTCCGTGGCTTAGCGGTTAAGTGCGTGCGCTCTGATGCTGGCGGCCCGGATTCGGATCCCGGGCGCGACCCAAGGCACCACTTCTCCGTCCAACGCGAGGCCGAGTCCCACGTACAGCAACTAGAAGGATGTGAACCTACGACATACAACTATCTACTGGGGCTTTGGGGGGAAAAACATGAATAAATAAAAAAAAAAATCTTTAAAAAAAAAAAAAGAGGACCTCTGGCTTCTGTTTCTCCACTGCACTGATCACTCAGTCCCTAAACTTGGGATTGTCACCCAGGGAGAGGCTTCCTAATGTCGCCACCACAGCTCCAAAGTCCTGGCACAGAGATTTTACCTTAACATGGGAAAAAGCCAGCCATAAAATACAAATCGCTTAATTCCTTCCTGAAGGAATTAACTTGGCCAGCAAAAGATCATGAAAAATTTGAATCAAAGGACACTTGCAATTCAGTGGAGAATGAGGTGGAAGGCAATTAGTAGACTTGAGTATTTAATGAAGATACAGCTTAGACTGTAAGATGCCTGGTTTTTTGGAAAGATCCAGGGAATTAGACTGCAGGGAGGATACTTCCAAGGGTCAGAAGAAATATCAAACAGTGACTTCAGAAAGTATTGCTACAGAGTGAGCCCTGATGGCCTAGTGGTTAAAGTTCGGTGCTCACTGCTTCAGCTGCCTGGGTTCACTTCCCAGTCATGGAACCACACCACCTATCTGTCAGTTGACATGCTGTGGTGGCAGCTCACGTAGAAGAACTAGAACAACTTACGACTAGGATATACAACTATGTACTGGGGCTTTTGGGAGGAAATTAATTAATTAATTAATTAATTTTAAAAAGGAAGTATTGCTACAAAGGAGCCAGAATTTCACTGGAGTATTTGGTAGAGCAACTTATACCCTCAGGACATTGGTAAAAACAGCAGAGCAATCAGCCAGCACTTAATCTAGTTTAACCACTGGGTGTGTCCATGAAAGAGTAAGGGAGCCCTACCAGCACAGTGTCTCACGACAGTAGACATAGCCAAAGCCATGCCCGATTCTAGGAGCTATATTAGAGGTTTCACCCTGTGTGGAGGACATAGACAACTAAAATCATCTGCCTAGTCATTGAACAAATAAATAAGCTAATAACAATAAAAAGTCCCAGTAGGAAAGGGACCAGTACCCAACAGTTGCTACAATATATTACGTAAAATGTCTGCTTTGCAACAAAAATAAAGAGACATGCAAAGATACCGGAAAGTAGGAACTATACACTGGGGAAAAAAATAGCAATTAAAAAAATTACCCAACTCTTATAGGAAACCCCAGTAAAATTAAGAAGTGATGTTTCAGCAGAGAAAAGGGAGGTTAGAAGACAGAGGGATAACGTATTCTAAGCGCACAAAGACAAAACCTGTCAACCAAGAATCCTATATTCACCAAAATTACCTTGTAAAATATAAAGGTGAAATAAAGACTTTCCCAGATTAACAAAAACTGAGAAAATATATTAATAGCCAACTGCCTTATAAGATTACTGAAGGAGTTCTTCAGGTTGAAAGCAAGTGACCCAGGATGGTAACTGATAACATAAAGAAACAAAAATGTCAGTATAAGTAATTATGTAAATACGAAAGACAGATTAAATACCTATTTTCTCCTTTCTTCTCTCAGCTGGTATCAGAGGAATTGCATAAAATACTCTGTATTTAATGTGCTGTTGTGCTTACTACAAGTAGAAATGTAATACATGTGTAATTTGTTTCTCATTAAAAGCACAATATTCATGGGTGGAGCAAAGCCATGTTGTGCTAATGAAGTGACTACAGATGATAAAGAAATAAGTGTAACAATGTATTATCGATTATGTCATTAATAGATATAATCTGCGTAACAATAAAACCACAAAAATGGCAAAAGAGAATAGAGCTATATATGAGTAATGATTCCATGTATCACTGGAATTAAGGTAGTGTAAATCCTTCTTATATATTAAGAAGTATATGTTAAATAGTAGAGCAAGCCTTAAAAAATAACTTGAAAAATATAGTGAAGAATTCATTTTAATTAAAATGCCACTTTAGAAGATATTCAATTAATGCAATATAAACCCATAAAGGAGAAGAGAAACTAAAAAGAACATGAGAATTGTAGAAAACAAAAAGTGAAATGGCAGATGTAATTGCAGATATGTCAGTAATACTAAATGTGAATGGATTACATTATCCAAATGGAAGGGAATGTCACCTCAGGATTAAAAAAACAAAAAAAAACATGATCTAAATATATGCTATGTATAGGAAACACACTGTAGATTGAAAGATACAAACATAAGTAAAAGAATAGGAAAATATACATCTGAAAATAGCCTTCACAAGAAAGCTGGAGAGATGATACAAATATCTAGCAAAATAGACATTAAAACAAAAAACTATCACTAGAGATAATGAGGAACATTATATTACACTTGAAGGGTCAAAGTTTATGGCCTGCATCTAAAACAGTACAAAGAAATTAATTTGTAGCCGTTAATGCCCATACTAACAGAGAAGAGAGATCTCAAATCAATAACCTAATCTTTTACCTTAACAGACTTGAAAAGATGAGGTACCAAACCCAAAGCAAGGAGAAAAGGAAATAATAAAAATTAGAGCAGAGATTGATGAAATGAGGAATAGGAAAACCACATAGAAAAATCAATGAAACCCAAAGTAGATTCTATGGAGATATTTAAAAAATTGACAAATGTTTAGCTAGGCTGATCTACAGAAAAAGGGGGAAGATTCAAATTCAGAGAATCTGAAAGAAAGGAAAATATTACTACTGACATTATAGAAATAAAAAGGATTACAAAAGAATTCAATGAACAATTCTGTGGCAACAAATTAGATAACTGAGATAAAATGCACAAATTCCTGAAAAGGCCCAAAGTACTGAACCTAAATCAAGAATAAATGGAAAATCTTCATAGAAGTATAAGAAGTCAAGGGGTTGAATTAGTAAACAACCAACCACCCACAGAGTAAGGCTAGGCCCAGATGCCTTCAACACAGAATTCTCTGAAACATTCAAAGATTCTTTAATACCGATTCTTCATACACTCTTTTAAAAATTAGATGGGAGAGAAATGCTTTGCACTCATTGTGTGAGGCCAGTACAGCAAACACCAGCAAACCCAATCCAGCAGCATATAAAAGAATCATATACCATGAGCAAGTGGGGTTTATTCCAGAGATGAAATGTTCACTTAACATCTCAAAATCCATTTATGTAATAAAGGACATCAATAGAATAAGAAGCAAAACTGGCAGATCATTTCAAAAGAGTCAGGAAAAATAATTTGCAAATTCCAGTACACTTTTATGATTAAAACACTGAGATTACCAGGAATAGAAGGACATTTCCTGCTGTCATAATGAGCATCTATGGAAATGCCACAGCTAATATTGTATTTAATTGTCAAAGACTGGATGCTTTCCCCTGAAGATAAGGAACCAATGAACGACGTCTGCTCTTGTCACTTCTATTCTAGAATATACTGCATATTTTTGTCACAGCCATTATGCAAGGAAAGGAAATAAAATACATAAAGATCGCTTAGAAAGGTGTAAAACTATCTCTACTTCCAGGTGAGATACCTTGTTTTTAGAAAACTCTGAGGAATCCACTAAAAAAATGATTAGAACTGATAATTAAGGTCGGCAAAATGGTAGGATACAAGATCAAAATATAAAAATCAATTGGATTTCTATTCACTTGAAATGAACAATCTGATAATGAAATTAAGAAGTGCATTGAGAGTAAAAACAAAAGAAATAAAATACTTAGGAATAAATTTAGCAAAAGATGTACAAAATAAATATTCAAAAAACTGGAAAATATGGTCAAAAGAAATTAAAAATGTATAAATGGGAAAACCCCAATATAGTGGAACAGGAGACTTAACATTGTTAAAATGGCACTATTCCCCAAATGATCTGAGAGTCAGCACATACCTGTCATGATCCCAGGTTATTCCTTTATACAAATTGGGAAGCTCTTTCATAAAATTATGTGAAATTGCAAGGGAACCAGATTAGCCAAAACAATCTTGAAAAAGAAAAATAAAGTGGTAGGGCTAACATTTCCTGATTTCAAACTTTGTAATACACAATGGTAATCAAGAGTGTATATTACTGACACAAGGATAGACATAGAGATCTATGGAATAGATTGAGATTTGAGAAAGAAACCCCATACATCTGTAGTCCACTGATACTTGAAAAAAAGTGCCAAGTATGGGCAAGAATAGTCCTTTCATAAATTGGCGCTGGGCCAAGTGGATAGCCATATGCAAAAGAAAGAAGCTTTATCCTTACATTACACCACATATAATAATTTACTAGAAAAGATAAAGACCTAAACATAAGAGGAAACTATAACACACAGATAAAACATAGGAAAAAATTCATCAGCTTGGATTTGGCAAAGAATTATTAGATATGACACCATGAACAAAAACACACAAAAAAATAGGTAATTTGTACTTCATCAAATTAATGAGTTTTCTGCTTCTAAGCACACTGTTAGGTGAGTGAAAAAAGCCTTTGGAATCGTTATGCACTTTCACTGGGAATATAAAATTATGTTGGTGGTATGAAATATAACATGGCAATTCTTCCAAAAATTACAAACTGAGTTACCATCTGAACTAGAAATTCTGCTTCTGGGAATTGAAGTAGAATTGAAAGCAGGGATTCATATATGTGCACTCATGTTTATATTAGCATTATTCACAACAGCCAAAAGGTGGAAGTAACCCAAGTGCCCATCAACAGATGAATGGATAAAAAAAAATTGGCACATACATACAATGTGTATTATTCAGCTTGAAAAAGAAAGCAAATTTTGACCTGTGCTATAACTGAACTGTACACGTAAAAATGGTGAAAATGTAAATTTTATGGTATGTGTATGTTACTACAATTAAAAGAAAAATTTTTAAGGCAAGAGAGCGAAAACACAACCCGCAAAATGGAAGAAAATTTTGCAAATCATGTATCTGACAAGGAACTGGTATCAAAAATATCTAAAGACCTCTTAAAACTTAATTATAAAAAGTCAAATAACTCTATTTAAATATGGCAGAGGATCTCAATGCACTATTTTCCAAGGAAGAAAGACCAATGGCCAAGAGCATGTGAAAAGATGCTGGGCATCATTAGTCATCAAGGAAATGCAAATCACAACTCCAGTGAGATGCCACTTCACGACCGCTAGGATGGCTAGAATTAAAAAGTGAGATAGGGCCGGCACCGTGGCTTGGCGGTTAAGTGCGCGCACTCCACTACTGGCGGCCCGGGTTCGGATCCCAGGCGAGCACCCATGTGCTGCTTGTCCGGCCATGCTGAGGCCACGTCCCACATACAGCAACTAGAAGGATGTGCAACTATGACATAAATCTCCTGGGGCTTTAGGGGAAAAAAAAAAAGGAGGAGGATTGGCAATAGATATTAGCTCAGAGCCGGTCTTCCTCAGCAAAAAGAGGAGGATTAGCATGGATGTTAGCTCAGGGCTGATCTTCCTCACAAAAAAAAAAAAGAAAAGATAAGTTTTGTTGAGGATATATTTAGAAATTTGAACTCGCATACATGGGTGGTGTGAATAGAAAATGATGTAGTCACTGTGAAAAAAGGTCTGGGAGTTCCTTAAATATAAAACCTAAAATTACCATATGACCCATCACTTCCAATCCTAGGTGCTTAGTTTGTGTGTGTTTATGTGTGTGTGTGTTATGAGAAGGCTTAATTCACTGTCAGCAAATTTGAAGTATACAAATTGTCCATGTATATCAAATCACCACATTGTAGTCTTTGAATATTGACAATTTTATTAGCCAATTATACTTCAGTAAAGCTGGGGGCTGGGGAAAGAGTTTCCAGGTGCATCCCACATTTATATAAGGATTTATTGTTTTTCTTATATCAGTGAAAATAGGAATCAGTTGCCTTAGGGATATTATAGTGGTTACCATTTGAGAGGTCTTTAGGGACACGGGTAAAAACTGATCTAAAATAAATTTCCATCCAGTGTAAAATGTACACCTGAGACTTTAATAAACACATGTCAGACCCTGTGGTTAGACTGTTACTGCACAAAGATTGGGTTCTCCTACCTGATGAACATTAAAAAGCCAAATATTACTGCATCAACTTTTGGGAAAAGAAAGCAGCTTTTTTGCTAGATTGGTCTGCAAGGAGACAGGAGGCATATCCTCTCAGATCTGCCTCCCTGATTCAGGATTTGGGACAAAATTTAAGAGATTAGGGAGAACAGTCCTTGCACACAGAAACGCTGGTGGGGCAGGTTTGATTGGAGGGCTTTAAGCACTTATGGTAAGATTTTAAACATTTATGGTGAGGTTTGAAACATTTACGGTAAGGTGGGGAAGGGGTTTTAACACGAGATCTTCCTGGACTGTGGACCCCTCACCTCTGATGCGAGTCCGCCTTTCAAGTTCTGGTCATGTCCTGGTCCTTTGGTTCCATGGGGAGGAGAGTCTTTGGTTCCCATGTCATTTCAAGTCAAGATTTCCTCTTCTGTGCATAGTCTGGCTACGTGACTTTGAAAATTTTCTGAAAAACAACTCTTAATCACACTGTTGATAAGTGATAGGGTCAGTTTGAACTGCTGCTACTGGGTCTATGGTTACAAGACTGAGTGGAGTCCTTTCACACAAGGTAGGGCCGTGGGATTCAGACTTCCCACCAGAGCCAAGTGCTCTGGGATTTTTGAACAAGTACCAAATGAGTGGAGTGGGGAAGGGATGGGTGGAAGGCTCATTGCTGGCAAGATTCAAAGATTAAAATGGAGCCTGACTCTTTATTACATATGGTGAGGTCACATTCAAATGTCTGCATTTCTAAACAAGTCACAGTTGCGTGATTGGCCTCACAGACTTACACCAAGCCCTTGACCTCTAGAGGACATAAGACCCTCTTGTTTCAGTGTGGCCTGGCGCAGGCCACGCTCATGCTTTGCAATTTCTTGTTTCATTTGAAAACTCAGTCAGGAATTCCTGCTGCATACCTGTGCCCATGTGTTCACAGAGAGCTGGGTGAAAGGAGTAGAGGCAGCCCCAGGCCAGGAAAAAGTTCTGTTTAAGTGCAAATGTGCCAGGTGAGTCAGGTTCCGGTCCGCTAGGGTATCAGGTTCCCCTGAGCCACACAGCCTCCAGCCCGCTGTCACTCAGGCACAAGTGGGCAGGGCTATCTGGACTGTCCAATCGGGAGCTGCTGGGTGGGACGATGCACCGTGCTGAGCTGGAGGTCCCTCCCGCTGTGCTCGGGATGGATTATCGCCTGCTCTTAGGGTTACCCCGTGGCTGTGCTGCAGCCTCGGTCACTTTGTGATCTGCACTGGTCATGGGAGTCCCAGGAAGGACTCAGGAGACCTAGAAATGGTGAGTGTGCGGCCCCGGGTGAGGAGACGGGGAGGAGGGCTGGTCGGAACCGGCCGTGGCGGGACCGGCCTCCCCGCGGTCACCTCCGAGTCTGCGGACCCGAGTCCGCGGGGGCGCCGCTCGGACCTCAGTCCCCTCCGGCCGCAGCGTGGGGGCCGGGCCCGCAGCCGGGACCCCGGGCGTCCTGTGGTCACTGCGCGCGGCGACTGCGGCCCCGGAGCCTCTCTGGGCAGCTCTGCGCCCGCAGCCCCGCGTGTCCCCAGATGGTGCGGTGACCACGGGGAGGGTCATCGGGGACAGTCGTGACTCAGTTTCTGGGGATCGTTTGTGGGAGGAGCTGTGGTCTGTGGGGTCCCCAGTGACTCCTTACTCGCCAGGGGCACCTGTTGTCTCCTGAGTTTTCCAAATGTTTGGGGAGCAGAGTCTCAAATCCGTGACCCTGGCCCCACAGCCTAGCTCTTCCAGGGCTGACAATAAGTCCCTAAATTTTCAGATCCCCCTCTGCATTCCCAAAGCCAGTTTCCTCTCAGATTCACAGCACTGTTATCAACTATTCGTCCTCTGTGGTGCATTTCAAAAAGACCCAATATTTTAACTCTTTATTGTTTCTCCCCAGCACCATGGATGACTCTTTTTTAAAGATTATACTTGTCTGTAGATGTTTTACGTGAGAGGAAAGCAGAGAATAATCACCTGGAACTACACTGCATGAAATCCCTTTGCCTATCCCCCCAGGATCTTTCTGGGAACAGACGTGCTATGGAAAGTCCTGTGGGTGGGGGTTCCTCTTGAGACAGTTTCCTGGGTGATCTGTACTGTGGGCACTGCCCTTCCCAATGTTTATGACCTTGAAAAGATTTATTTACTTATTTAAGTCTCCATTTTTCAATAAGGTGAATATACTTAATCAGTAGAGCTTGGAAGACAGTATAAAATATTTCCAAACAGGCAACCAAGAGGTGAATTTCAGAAAAAAAGAAAATCTTCCGATGTTACATTCCATTTGTTAAGAATACTTGTTTCACTTTTTCGTCACCTGAATGTGTGTAGTAAGTTTCTGAGGTCTATTCTTTACTTTTGGGTGTTTTCAAATGAAATTCCAGAGTTTAGAATTGCAGACCACAAGTGTTTGTGTGATTGCTTGCTGTGGAAATAATAATTAGCTGACATCTTTTTTTTCTGAAAGGAATAGATATTTGGGGTTTCTAGTTGAACTAGTAAATGTGCCTTTTAATTTTCTCCAATATATTCCACAGAAAGACTGGGCTTAAATGATTATTCAAACACGGGGTTTGTGTCATTTAAAATAACAATCACGTTCCAAAGCATCTCCAGTGGGGAGCAGAGGCCTGCACTCAAAGACCCAAGCTAAGGCCCCCTTGGGCCTGCAAAGGGAAGGACTTGAAGGTCCAGTTGTTCTTCCTGGGGAGCCTCCCCCTGCAGGTGTCCTGCCTGCTCACACCCACCATGGAAGGAGCCTCTATACTGAGAGGAGCTGCAGGGCCCTGGAAAGCTGGGGTGCACGTGCACATGGGGGTGGGGAGTGATGCCCTTTCTGAGGTTGTGGTTGTCGTTCCTTAGGCCTGGACATTTTAAATGTTATGTTTGAGTTTTGCATCCACACTGTAGGTGCACTGAGAGTAATTTGTGCACATTGAGAAAGTCTGTCAAGATCAGGTGTTCTGTCCTGTGGACAGAGGGTTTATGAATATTTGGGAGTTCATTTGGGTCAGAACCTTAAACTGAATCCTCCTGAGAGTTTCCTCAGTTGTGAGAAGGGAAGCCTGGGGGAGGCAGTGCTTCCATGCTCACAGGAGAGGGGAGGGTGTGTGGAGCCCCCAGAGTTCATTCCTGTGGCTGCCCGGGTGTCTCCACCCTCCTTCACCAGGGACTGACCCACTCCAGGGGTTCTGTCTCAACCAGGAGAATCTAGACCCCAAGTTTGGGAATACGGTCATTTTCTGAACGTGAATTTTCCTTGTGAACTGTAGGCAGGTAGGCTGCTTCTCTGAGCCGATTCGAGTATTCCTGTTTCTCTGCTTGTACGTTTATCAGTTGAAGATTGCAGCCCTTTGATTCTAGTGTCCACTAGCACTTGGCATTTTAAAATGTAAGTTTATTAAGAGAGAGGATGTGATTAAGGCAAGAAAATTGTGGAACCAAATATAATTTTTGTTCCATTTAGGCAAGAGAGTCTCATGATGTGAGATGGGTGTACTTAAGTTCTCAGGTACATTTTCCATTTTTAGGTCAGTTTTTGTGTGTCCGTGTCCCTAGAGAACTTTGACATTTAAAAGGCTGTACTATTCCTAAGGCAAATGAATTCCTATTTTAATGTATGTGAGGAAAAAGCACTTGAATTTCTATTTTCATTGATAAGAGGACACATGTGAAACACATAAATCTTTGGCTTCCGCGTTTATTGCAAGGCTTAATTGCAAACCTCTAATGTATTATAACATACTACTCCTTCCTAAAAATATCCCCAGTGTGCAGTATAGCAGAGGGGCAAACTATAATGCCCCTTATCCTTTTAGTTAGAATGGGTTTGGTAAGTTGTTTATGGTTTACACTTTTATATCCATTAGTGTTTAAAGGGTTAAATCTTGGAGTTGTTTCCTATGTAGAAATGTTAAAATTAAATTAATTTTAAAAAGCAAGAGTTAATGAAAGATAATGATCAAGCATAGGAAAATATGGTATGTATAAATTTCTCTATATTTTAAATAATACATGAGAAGGTTAAAAAATTCCTAAGAGAGGAAACTAACTTAAGGAGACTCCCTGCCTGCATGTCCTGCCCCACTCCTCTGCTCTCACTCCAGCCCCCCTCAAATGACCAGTTTTGATCACTGCTTCATCATCCTGTTAGTGTTTCTTTCTATAAAAACAAGATAGTGTGAGGGGGCTGGCCCAGTGGTGTAGCGGTTAAGTTCCCGCATTCCGCTTTGGTGGCCCAGGGTTCACTGGTTCGGATCCTGGATGGATGCAGACCTACTCACCACTCATCAAGCCATGCTGAGGCGGCGTCCCATATAGAAGAGCTACAACTCTACAACTATGATATACAACTCTGTACTGGGGCTTTGGGGAGAAAAAAGGAAAAAAAAAAAAAAGGAAGATTGACAACAGATGTTAGCACAGGGCCAATCTTCCTCAAAAAAAAAAAAAAATGGAAACAAAAACCAAGAGAGTGTGAATGCCTGTTTTTCTTATTCTGTCTGTTCTTGTACTGAGTGTCCAGGGTCCACATATTTGGTGTTTGGCTTCTGAACACTTAAGCCTCACCCCTCCCTTTCCCCTAGGCCTTCTTGTCTGGACGGGCTGATGAGAAAGCCTGGAGGCTCCTGCACTGTGAGCTGCTGCTTGCTGGGCAGCTCCTCCTGTGAGCTGTGCTGCCCTGTGTGCACTGTTCACCCACCACGCCTGGGTCTATATACAGAGGACTCTGAGTTGCTAGTTTTGGTAACTCCTTGTCCTTTGGGAGCAGGAGTCTAGGCATGAGGCCCTCCTTAATGTGGTCCTTGGTCAATGTCTTCAGTGGCATCTATCTGTGAATTTAGAGTGAAGGTGAGACTGAGGCTGGAGTTGCCTTGATATTGGGGGGCCGGGTTACGAGGAGGATTATGCTCTGTGAAGGAGGTAAGCCCGTCATATGGTCATTCCCTAAAGAGTAATTATTTCAGAGAGAAAGAGAAGAGACAAGAAAATGCAACCAGTAGGTGGCAAGATTACAGAGGGCTCGCCAGGGCCCCTAAGTAATTTTGCTGCTGCTGCCACCACTGTGTCTATTGCAACAAAGATCTTGACATGCTGGGTTATTCTGGGCAATACCAACAGTCTCTGTTTGACACATCAAAGAGACTAGTTTAACCCCAACTTAAGCCTGGGTTACTTAAACTCTATAAAAAGCAACCAGTTGTCATGGAGGAGGCCTCTAACCCTGATGGCAGCGATTCGAGGCTCTCAGGAGGAGGGTTTTAAGTTGTCCATAGGCTTCTGATTGAAGAAACTGCCCTGGTCCCCACACTATATGCCATTAGAGCTGCTATTGTCAGCAGGTACTGAGATCTCTTGAAAATAGAGGCTCTCACAAGCACTGAGCATGTGACCCTCTACTGAGGCACTTGTTATGCCTTTGGCCCTGGAAATAGCACCCTACCACCTGAGCCCAGCTACTGACGCTTACTTGTGATATGATGGAGCCTTACCTTGGCCCTGTAGCTTACACCACCTGCAGGAGGGCATGACCTTTGTTTCTTCAGTTCGTTGAAAGATGCTCTGGTGATGAAGGAGGTCACCCCTCTCCCAGACACCTTGGTTCCCTGGGTAGTTCCTCAGGATTAACTGAATGCACAGCACTGGGGAGTGCATAGACTTCAAGGACAGCAATACACATTCATACATGATGGAGCTCAGTGGAGAGTTGCTGCTCTTCATCCCTTAATTGGGACATCCCTGATGAAGAACCACACCCAGTGATCAACAGAGTTAACCAAACATCAGGCAACGATCTTACTGCCTGTCAAAAATTGGCCTCATCTGCATATGTTCACAAACTCTTGGCTGATTATCTAAGAGGATGCCCCTTTGTGGTAAAAGAACTCTGGGAATTTCATGATTCAGAGATACTCAAAATACGAATCAAGGTAACACTGATCTGCACGTTACTAGGTCTACAATACAGGGACTCACCAGGACACTCATTATCCACCTTGGAGTTCTGACACTGCTGATAGTAACCGTGGCACCTCTCAGAGTATACAGTGCCCTGCTCTCCAACAAGGCACTTGGTGGAAGTTTCACCTCCCTTATGGGTCTCAGGCTCATAGAGCACCATACTGGCTTATTGAAATCAGTTGGATGAGAGATGTCCTGTTTCAGTCATCAGGGGTGAATTGTAATGAGTCTGTGTTCATCTTTTTTTTGAAAACCTTCAGTTTTTTTAGTGCAGTTTTAGGTTTACAGAAAAATTGATTAGAATTTACATAGTTTCCATATAAACCTTCTCTCTGAATCCACAATTTGCACTCTTTTTTCATATTTTGTGTTGCTGTGGTCCATTTGTTACAATTTCTGATCCATATTGCTGCATCACAGTGCTCAGTGTACATTAGCATTCTTTGTGTTGTACAATATGTGGGTTTTGGCAAATATATAATGACATGTGTCCATCATTTCTGTATCACAGAGTGTAGTTTCACTTCCCTAAAAATCCTCTGTGCTCCACCTATTGATTCATCCCTCCCTCCAACCCTCAAACCCTTCGGAACAAAAGATGTTTCTACTGGCTCATGCTCTCGTCTTTTCCAGAATGTCCTATTCTTGGAATCATACACCACATAGCCTTGTCACATTGGCTTCTTTCCCTTAGCAATATACTTTTGTGTGTGTGTGTGTGAGGGAGATTGCCCCTGAGCTAACATCTGTTGCCCATCTTCCTCTTTTTTGTACGTGGGACACCACCACAGCATGGCTTGAGGAGCAGTGTGTCTGTCCATGCCTGGGATTCAAACCTGCAAACCCTCGGCCGCCAAAACAGAGCACATGAACTTAAACCACTGTGCCACTGGGCTGGCCCCCAAGCAATATACTTTTAAGGTTCCTCCACGTGTTTTCATGGATGCCTCATTTCTTTTTATCACTGAACAGTATTTCATCGTATGGATACACCACTGATTTTTTGTCTGTTCAACACTTGAAGGACATCTTGTGTAAAACTCTAACTCTTACCAGTTATGAATAAAGCACCTATAAACATTCACGTGTAGGTTTTGTGTGAGCATACGGTTTCAACTCATTTGGAAAAATACCAAGGAGGCTTATTGCTGGATCTTACTCTGTACCAAGTGTATTTTGTTTTGAAAGGAAGTTTCTGTCTTCCATTGTAGGCCTACCAAATTCCATTTCCCCAGCAATGAATGAAGATTACCGGTAGCTTCACATCTTCACCAATATTTGGTGTTCTGAGTGTTTTGTGTTTTACCCATTTAAGAAGAGTTTAATGATACTTCGTTGTTGCTTTATTTGCAATTTCCTAATGACATTTTCTGAGGAGCATGTGTTCATATTGCTTATTTCCCATCTATATATCTTCAGTGAGCTGTCTGTTCAAATCTTTTGCCCATTTTATAATTGGGTTGTTTGTCTTCTGACTGTTGAGGTTTAAGAGTTCTTTGGATATTTCAGATACCCCTCATTTATTATATGTGTTTTACAAAGATTTCCTCTTACTCTATGAATTTTGTTTTTATTAACATTGTTTTTCTCAGAGCAAGAGTTTTTCGTTTTAATGAAGTAAAATTTTTGTTTATTTCTTTTGTGGAGCTTGCTTTTGGTTTTGTGTCTAAAAATTCATCTCCAAGCCAAGGTCATCTAGATTTTCTCCTATGTTATCTTCTCAGAGTTTATTCCTTTCTCATTTTACATTTAGATCTGTGATGTGTTTTGATTTAATTTTTGTGAAAGGTGTAAGGCCTGTGTCTGCATTTACTTTGTGTGTGTGTGTGTTTACCTGTGGATATCCCTTATTTCCACCAACGTTTGTTTAAAAGACTTTGTTTTTCAGGGGCCGGCCCTGTGGCGTAGCGGTTAAGTGCCCGCAC
Source organism: Ceratotherium simum simum (assembly GCF_057802395.1). Taxonomy (NCBI): domain Eukaryota; kingdom Metazoa; phylum Chordata; class Mammalia; order Perissodactyla; family Rhinocerotidae; genus Ceratotherium; species Ceratotherium simum. The sequence continues at coordinate 3,407,501 of NC_141938.1, read as the reverse complement.
TCCTCTGCTGGCGGCCCAGGTTTGGATCCCGGGCGCGCACTGATGCACCGCTTGTCAGGCCATGCTGTGGTGGTGTCCCATATAAAGTAGAGAAAGATGGGCATGGATGTTAGCCCAGCCTCAGCAAAAAGGAGGATTGGCATAGATGTTAGCTCAGGGTTGATATTCCTCACACACACAAAAAAACTTTCTTTTTTATTTGAATTGCCTTTCTTTCTTTGTCAAAGATCACTTGACTATATTTGTATGGGTCTATAAGGAAAGCAGTTGATTCATGTATCTTTCAACCTTGCTATACTTTTTTATTAATTCCAGGATTTATCTCTGTTGTTGTGAATTCTTTCGGAGGTTTCACAGAGACAATCGTGCCATATGGAACAAATGTTATAAATTTAGCTACAGAATTCATAAAGGTGTTACTTCTCAAGAAGTAGAAGTTCTCCTTTATTACTAGTGTGTTATCAGAAATGGATGTTGGATTTTATCAAATCTTTTTTTATTTTCGTTTCCCCCTCCTTTCCTTTCTGATGTTAGTAATTTCTGTCTTCCCTCTTTTCTTTGTTATCTTGACTAGATGTTTATCAATTTTATTAGTCTTATCAAAGAGCAAGCTTTTTAAATTTTTTCCATTGATTTCCCACAATGACATTGATTTCTTTTCTAATTTTTATTATGTCTTTTATTGTGTTTACTTTGCTCTTGCTTTTATTGTTTCCTAAGGTAGCAGCTTACATTATTGATTATAGATCTTTGGTTTTTCCAGTGTATTTGTTCAGTTGCATAAATTTCCCTCTAGACACTGCTTTTGCTCCATCAAGAACCTTTGGTATGTTGTTTTTCCATTTCATTTAGTTCAAAATAATTTTTTTTTTTTTTTTTTTTTGTGAGGAGATCAGCCCTGTGCTAACATCCGCCAATCCTCCTCTTTTTTTGCTGAGGAAGACGGCCCTGGGCTAACATCTGTGCCCATCTTCCTCCACTTTATATGGGACGCCGCCACAGCACGGCTTGCCAAGCAATGCGTCGGTGCGCGCCCGGGATCCGAACCAGTGAACCCCGGGCCGCCGCAGCGGAGCGCGCACACTCAACCGCTTGCGCCACCGGGCCGGCCCCGTAGTTCAAAATAATTTTTAATTTCTCCTGAGAGTTCTTGTTTGATCCCATGTATTATTTAGATGTGTGTTGTTGAATCTCCACATATTTGGAGGTTTTCCGATTATCTTGCTGTTATTGACTTCTGGATGAAAACCTAGGGGGTGTGAGAGCATATTTTGTGTGATTTCTGTTGTTTCAAATTTGTTAAGATGTGCCTTATGTCCCAGAATGTGGTTTATCTTGGTGAATCTTCTGTGTAAGGTTGAGAAGAATGTATACTGTACTGTTGTTGCGTGAAGTATTCCATATATTACAGTGAAATCCAGTTGTTTCAGAGTGCTGTTTAGTTTACCTCTGTCCTTCTCATTTTCTGCCTACTCAAATTTATAGTTCATAATAAGAGGTTGTTGAATTTCCCAACTATTGTACTGATTCATCTAATTCTACTTGCGTTTGGTCAGCGCTTGCCTCATGTATTTTGCCCCTCTGTTATTATGCACATGCCCATGAAGGATTAGTGTGCCTTCCTGGAGCGTGGATCTATTTATCAGTATATAATGCCCCTCTTTATCTCTAACATTTCCTTGGTTTGAAATCTGCATTGTCTACAATTCATATACCTATGGCAGCTCGCCTTTTATCTGTGTTGGCATGGGATATTTTTCTCCATCACTTTACCCTTCATCTATTTGTGTTTTTATATTGAAAGTGGGTTTCTTATAGGCTATATATAACTCAGTTTGTTTTTTAAAAATCTGATATTACTGTTTCTTTCAATTGAGACCATTGATGATTAAAGTGGTTATTGATACAGCTGGATTAATATTGAGTTACTCTTTTACTGCTTCTTATATCTTTCTCTTGTTGTTTGTTTCTTTTTTGTCTTCCACCTCGATTCCACCTTCTCTGGCTGAAATTGAGAATTTTATCTGATTTTTTTCTCCTCCCTTAGCATATCAATTACACATTTTTTAAAAAGCTCTTTTAGTGGTTGCCCTTGAGTTTTCAGTCCACATTTGCAAGTAACCCACTTTTTCTTCCAAATAACACTATACCATTTCACTGTGTGCAAGTACCTCTGAATACACTATTCCCCATTTCCCCTCCAGGTGCCTTGTCACATTGCTGTCATTTATTTCACTTGACCATAAGCTTCTCAATACCAAATACATTGTTGCTAATATTATGTTAAACACAATGTCATGTTATATTAATGATACAATATAAAATTTATTTTACCTTCATGTTTTCCTTTTCTAATCCTCTCCCTTTATCATTTACATTCTTTCTGATAATTTTTTGAACATTTCATTCAAAGTAGGTGGACTCATGACAAATTTCCTCAGTTTTTGTCTCAGAAAGTCCTTATTTCTCCTTTATTTTTCGATAATTTTGCTTTCAGAGAATTCTAGAAGAGTGATTTTTTTTTATTTCCAACACTTGAAATATTTCACTCTAGTCTGTTCTTGTTGCATGGTTTTTGAAAATAAGTCCAATTTAATTCAAATCTTTGTTTCTTTGCACCTGAGTTGTGCTTCTTCTCTGGTATTTTTTGATATATTCTCTCTGTCTTTGATTTTTCTCTAGTTTGAATGTGACATCCTTGGGTGTGCAATTTGTAGTTTAACATGTTTACTGTTCTCTGAGCTTCCTGGATAGAGAATTTGCTGGCTATCATTAATTTTAGGATATTTTGGTGATTATTTCACTTGTTTCTTCTATTAATTTCTATCCGTTTTTTTCTTTCGGGTATTCCCATGATGTGTATTTTAAACCTTTTGTTAAAGAGGGTTGTTCTAGGCTTCATGGATATTGTCTTCTTTCTTTGTTGTTCTTTTTGTTTAATCATGATAAAATTTGTTTCCTTGTATAGTATTTCTGTCATTTTGGAATATACTCTTGATCCTGCCTTTATGGAGAAATAAGAAGAAATGTGATCACAGTAAAAACGTGTAAAATAATTTCCATGTGTTCATGATGCTGTTAAATTGATGAGGAAGTGTCTACAGAAAAACAGTGAGTTTTTGATGATCACATCATAGAATAAATGTTTGGAGATGACAGAATCATATGTAACTTTCCTACGTATGGAGTACAGATTGTCAGTGGTGTCAGCCTTATGCATCCTACTCTACACATATTTGTGATGTTTTAGGAGTCAGTGGCCATTGAGGATGTGGCTGTGAACTTCACCCCAGAGGAGTGGGCTTTACTGGATCCTTCACAGAAGAAACTCTACAGAGATGTGATGCGGGAAACCTTCAGGAACCTGGCCTCTATAGGTAAGAATGAGGATATTCCTTCCCTTCATCAATTAGAGAACAAGTGTTTCTTGCCCATCAACATGGTTCCAAGATGTAGAATGTGGAAGGGGGAGATGTTGAAAAATAAACTAGAAATGGTCATAGCTCATCATGGTCTTAGAATCTAAGTTTTCCTATAATTTCTAATACTTTGGAATCAACTTTCTGGTTCTGTAATTCAGGAAAAACGTGGGAAGATCATGATATTGAAGATCGGTACAAAAACGAGGGGAGAAAAGAGAGGTGAGTCACACTCACAACAGAAAGCAGCATCTCATCTGAGAATCCTGGTATGTTATGAAATTTTAAAAAGATGTAAACAAGACAAATAACCATTGATTCAAATTTAGCTATTAGAAAATTTTCTTGACATATACTTTCTGAAATGTGATGTAGAGGTTCAGCTTTTGCAAAATATTTTACTTGGAAACAGTTTTAGTAAACCCTCTATATAAATATCACTGTTTGGATATTATCAAGGCTGAAGTCCTCTTGAAAAGCATTCAATATATTCAACTTTTGAGAATTCAGACAAGGCAGAAAACCTAAATTTTTCTTATAAATTATAATAAATGTGACAAATATAAAATCATTAATGAAGAAATCATTAAAATGTCATTCTCATTTTTTACAGAATTCATATGGTAGGGAGACTCTATGAAAATAAAGAGGGTAGTCAAAGTGGAGAAAACTTCAGGCTCATTCCAAACCTCAATCTGAACAAGAAAACTACTGAAGCAAAACCATGTGAATGCAGTGCATGTGGAAAAGTCTTCATGCATCAGTCATTGCTTAATAGGCACATCAGATGTCACACTGAACGCAAAGCCTATGACTATCAAAAATATGGAGAGAAAACATATAAACATAAGGAATATGGGAAAGTCTTCACTTTCCCCAATTTTCTTCAAATACATGAGATAACTCATACTAGAGTGAAACCCTACGAATGTAAAAAATGCACTAAAGCATTCACTTCTTCTAATTCTCTTCGAGTACATGAACGACGTCACACTGGAAAGAAACCTTATAAATGTAAGGAATGTGGGAAAGCCTTCATTTCTCTCACAAACCTTCGAGTACACATGGTTACTCACACTGGAGATGGACCTTATAAATGTAACAAATGTGAGAAAGTATTCATTTATCCCAGTTCGTTTCGAATACATGAAAGGAGTCACACTGGAGAGAAACCCTATGAATGTAAAGAATGTGGGAAGGCCTTCAGTTTGTACACTAACTTAAAAAAACATACAAGAACTCATACAGGAGGGACACCATTTGTATGTAAGGAATGTGGTCAGACTTTTATTTCTCTTCGAGTTTTCCAAATGCATGAAAGAAATCACACTAGAGAGAAATCCTATGAGTGTAAAAAATGTAATAAGGCACTCGGTTCTTCCAGGTCTCTTCAAAGACATGAAAGAAATCACACTGGAGAAAAACCCTATGAATGTAAAAAATGCAGTAAAGCATTCTGTTATCCCAGTTCTCTTCGAGCACATGAAAGAATTCATACTGGAGAGAAATGCTATGAATGTAAGGAATGTGGGAAAACCTTTATAGTTCTGTCAAGCCTTCGATCACACATGATCTCTCACACTGGAGATGGACCTTATAAGTGTAAGAAATGTGACAAAGCATTTATTTCCCCCAGTGCATTTCGAACACATGAAAGGAGTCACACTGGAGAGAAACCATATGAATGTAAAGAATGCAGTAAAGCATTCAGTTACACCAGTTCTCTTCGAAAACATGAAAGAACTCATACTGGAGAGAAACCCTATAAATGTAGAAAATGCAGTAAAGCATTCACTTCTTCCAGTTCCCTTCGAGTACATGAAAGAATTCATACGGGAGAGAAACCCTATGAATGTAAGGAATGTGGGAAAGCCTTTATAGATTCCTCGAGCCTTCGATCACACATGATGTATCACATGGAAGATAGACCTTACAAATGTAAGGAATGTGAGAAAGCATTCATTTATCCCAGATTACTTAGAAGACATGAAAGAAGTCACAGTAAAGAATGTGGGAAAGCCTTCATTTCCCATAAAAGTTTCCAAATACATAAAAGAAATCATACTGGGGAGAAACTATATGAATGTAAAAAGTGTAGTAAAGCATTTAATTTTCCCAGTTCTCTTCAAAAACATGAAAGAACTCATACTAACAAGAAACCCTATGAATGTCAGGAAAGTGGGAAAGCCCTTATTTCTCATGCAAACTTATATGAGAATGCACACTAGAAGAAAAACTATATAAATATAATGAATGCATGAAAGCCTTTTGTCATCCCAGTTCTCTCTGAATGTGTAAAAGGACTCACTTGATAAAAACCTCTTGAATGTAAACAGTATGGGAAAGACTTCAAATGACCTACATCATTATATGTGAAACTCACACCAAAAAGGAAATATAAAAGTAAGTCATGAGAAAGCTTGATGGAAATTTACTTGCGTGTGATGTTCTAGAATACTTTCAACGTGAAGGAGTTGTTGTAAAAGTTGTAAATATATTTTGTTTAGCAAGCCTCTTTTTTAAAGTCCAACATTGGATTGTGGATTTCTATTAATTTCTTTCAGAAATTAATATCGAGGTGAGATAATTCTGCTAGTCCTCCTTCCTCAATAGTACAAAAGATTGATAGGTAGTGGTTTTTCCTGAAATCAGTGAGTAATATTTTTTCTTTAATTGTTTTTATAAGGTTTTAATTTTTCTGTTATGGGGACACTGAAAAATGACAGTTTGTATTTGTTGGGATTTTCTTACTGGCCTTGTATTGCAGATCCTGGATATGCCTAACCCATTGTATATATTTTTCCCTTTTTAGAGAAAGCTCCTTTTTTGGGGTGATGAGTATAGAAGCCTGTTTTTATTTTCCATACTATTCAACAGTTGGAATAAATTTTTATGTGCTGCAAGTTTATCAAAGGGTATAGTTTCATGTGAATTCTTATTTTCATATTTGGGCCTTAGCTCTTTGTCCTTTCTTCTGACTGGTATTTGGTGAATAGACTTCGAATTAAGTAGAGGCCTGTGATAGGGCAACAAAATCTAGAGCTGGACATATCACCCTGTATTGTGTTATGTCACTGAGGGTAATATTAAGAACTAGATCTTTAAGAATTCACCCCCTTTATGGTTCCATGTTGGAATTCACTAGTAGCCTCACTTGCATGAGATTTGGAAGGGAGAAGCAAACAAGGCATTAGTCAGATTTTGGAGCCACCATACAAGGAGAGAGATAGTTACATGAGAGCTTTGAGGACACCATATTTCATTCCATTTTCTGGATTCTTTGCCCTTCTAGTCAAGATCATCTTGAAAACCATTCCCAACTCTGATTCTTATTTTCTTAGAAGTGTTTTTTCCACTGATGTTTTCACAAGTTTCACATCAAAGATCCATTAGAGTTAGGATTTTTTTGTGAGGCTTCTTGTGTCCACCAGGAAACTAATTCAGATGTTTGTGGTTGGGAGTATTCTCTGGTTCCGTTCTTCTCTAGATGATGTCTCTATAAGGTCTCATTTTCTAATAGGAAACACTTTATGCTGTTGATAATTCTCATGACTGTGTTCCTGATTCACCATGACATCTACAATGAGGCATAAAAAGAAGGACCTGGGAGTTTGTTTCTCTGCTGCATTCTGCAGTGGCTGCTTTGACCCAGTTCTCCCACGTGAGAACAGTCCCCTTTCTCATGTCAGGAAGACTGTTTCCTGTTACTTGTAGCTGAATGTATTCCCTCAATATGTTTTCAATAATGGTTGATTGTATGTCATTAAAACTACATACATTTTCTTGTGAAATGAGCACTTCTGTGGTTGTTTCATTGATATATTTTATTAACTGTTCTAATCCATTGTATGCTAATGAATATTATTGTGGTTTTCATTTCCTCAGGTTATATTAAAATCCATTTAATTATGGATTTTCAGATATACTTTGCAATTTTCTTCATTTAATCATTATATATTGTGAGTAAATTTTATTATGTGCATACAAGTTCAGGTAGTTTTTCCTCAGGGAAACTGTAATTTTTATTCTTTTATAATTACAAGTTTTGTCCTGAAACAATCTCTCATTTATTCTTAACCCAAAACTTAACAATCCTGATTTTTTCAGTACCTTCTTACTGGTGACCTGCAGGATTGAACCTATAGTCAAAGAGAGGTGTGTAATGAATGGGACTTGAGACTTCCTGTTAATTTAAACCACAGATATTTGTGGTGTCTTTTTATATTTAATGTCATTTTAGAGGATTTTTATTTACCTTTAAATATTTAAAATCTTGTAGTCTTGGCATTTTCCTTTTGCTGCTGTACAGACTGTGTGTGCACCGTATCCCCCATGAAACCATGGAGTTCCTCCCATTTAGAGAAACAGTAATATTCATCTGCACTGCTCCAACTCTTCCTGAGTGTATTCTATGTGTAGAGTGGTATTTATGCAAGTCCACTGTGATCTCCCAGTGGAAACACCAAAAAGAGAGGCAGTCATCCAAGGAATAGTTGAGGTGAGCTGCAGAGAGTATCATTTTGAATAATAGCCTACTAGAGTATAAAAGAAGTGGGAAATAATCACTGTCTTTTTTAGCAGGAGTAGCTGAAAGTCTTTAGTTGCAATGACCCACAAAGCCCCATTGCCCATTTAGCTGTTCACTGGTTTCACTTCCATATGCTTAGACATCCAGCGATGTGGAAAAGTCAGAAACAACAGTAACAGCTATGAGGTTTAATAAAGAGCAGAGAAATTATTACTCTTTTCCAAATTTTAGTGTTAACGTGTATTGGAGGGATGTCTTTCAAATGGGCACCACAAGAGTATTCTTTTTGATGGTGGCACATATTCCATCTTTTGATGACAGGATTCCTATACGTTTGTGACAATTAACAACTATGCATAAAATATTACATATTTATATTATTAATATTAAATGAATAACAGAATCACTTTCATATGTTAGGAGAATGTTAAGCTCTCCTGATCCTTGATTTTTATGCATTCAACACTTCTTTCTAGCACTGTGGGATCCTTCTTAGGAAGAATTGAAATATTGAAAAGAAGAATTCAGTCCCAAACAACAGGACTTTCACACAACCCTGTCTTAATTGAGAAAACACCCCCTAGCGTTGCCCCTGCCCTCGTCTCATACTCATAACTAGGAGTGAAGTGAGAGGGCTCCTAGAATCTTTAAGTTTAAATCAGGTTCTGTGGACAGATCTGTAGAAATTCTGTGGTTCTGAAACAAAAAGGTGTCAGGATCCTAAGTGGGGTCTGTCTGGGGACAGCCTCATCCATGTGCAGCAGCATCACTTCTTTCCATTGTTACCCACAGACCATTTCCAGCTCTTTTTTTCTCAACTCGAGCCTACTTGTGCCTGCTTACGTGGGAACAACTTTAGAAATCCATGCAGATCCCACTTTCGAAAACTTCCCTGAGACAATGCCAGGGGCCTGTGAGCTGAGAAGGTCACAGAAGCAGTGGTAGAAACCATGTCATGGGCACATTCTGTCAGCCACAGCTGTCACAGATTTATCATATCTACTTGCTTACATGTAAGCATTTGCTTGCTTATTTAAAGCTGACTGAATTTGAATGGAGAAACAAATGGTTCTCGAATTTGCCAAAATAATAGTGCCTCTGTTAACACCTCCTTCCACTTGCTCCTTTCCAGTAGAGGCTTTAGCAGCCTCCTATTATGCATACAAGGCTCTCCAAACTTCCCATGGTGGACATAAGTTGCCCAGAGCATTCTTAAACCAAACCTATTCTCCTCATCCAGTGCTGCACACAATTAGAGAAGGCACTATGGCAACTGACAGTCTTTTTAAATGTGAGGGCCCTCTCAGGCCCTGAGTTAATGATCTTCCACAGACAGCTTCCCATTTAGCCTTGGTTCATGAATGCAGGACCCCTCAACTAGCTGACCAGAGGCCTCCTCATTGAAGAGATATGGTTACTTCCAGGATGGAGCCAAAAATGGCACTTCTGGCGTATATCACACCTACAGGAGGAAGTGTTTTCCCCTCAGCTCTGATTGATGTAATACATACTGGAGGAGGTCACCTCCTTTTTAGACACATTGTCCACTTTGGGAGTGACTTGGGAGCACATGAATGACCAGGGCGCTCATATACTTTATGAACAGTGTGCACCACCACACCTGATGGGGTCCACTGCAGAGTAGCTGTGTTCTTTCCCTGGATCAAACAGGCCTTCCCTGAGCACAGATTGGATCAGATTGATTAGTCCAACTCCAGGTAGGGGCCAGCCAGGTGGCGTAGTGATTAGGTTCATGCACTCCGCTTTGGCAGCCCATGTTTCACAGTCTCGGATCCCGGGTGTGGACCTGTGCACCGCTTATCAAGCCATGCTGTGGTGGGCGTCCTACATGTAAAATAGAGAAAGATGGGCACAGATGTTAGCTCAGGGCCAATCTTCCTCACACACATACACACACACACACAAAATTCCAGGTAATCGTGCTAGCAATAGAGAATTCCCTGGCCGAGAATCAAACTCATCTGCACATTTTTACAGATCCTTTGCCCACTGCCAATGATGTAGCTGTGCAGTCCCACCAATAGCAACAACTCCTTATTTATCCAAGGTCGCCCCCTTTGGCATAAAAAACTCTGGGATATCCTGCCTCACAATATCCCAGTACGAATCAAAGTCACTCATTACTCTGCACATATTAAACCTCAGTCTGCAGAGGCTGATTTCATTGCTCAGGGCAATAAATTCACTCAAATTTCTGAGACACATACTGACACCTCAGACCTGATGGCATTAATCTTGGCCCATGGGCCCCTGTGATATGAAACCATTAAGAGGTCTCTAACCTAAAGGACTAGGCAAAATTCAAGGGACTTCCCTCCTCTACCATGGATAACTTAGTGACTGACCACCGCACTTGATGTGAACAAAACATGTCACAGGTAGTATAATCCATGCACGTTAAGCCCAGGCGGAGGAAGTGATCCCTACAGCTGGTGACAAATAGACTTTTGGGGCTCCTCACCCCTCTGCTGGGCTACTTGCTGTGCTCAGACCATGGTAGAACCTAATACAGAAAAATGACTCACCCTGTCATACATGATCCTCCTGAAGCCAGGATCAAGGACTCACCAAGACACTAGAAATTATTGGTATTATCAACTAATGTCTCAAAATTTAAAAAAAATTGGGCTCTTGAAAAAGGTATTCAGTGGATCTTGTACCTCTCTTATGACCCAGGCCGCAACCCTCTTAGGATGGCCTAATGGCTTACTTAGACAAACCTTGTGTTCTAGATAGATGTTCCTGCTGTTTGAGTTACATTGAATCCCCAGTCCTTGGGGCTTATTATTTTGTTCTGATCATCAGGCTTACTGGCACCTTATAACTAGAGCCTTTCTATTCTAGACATTTCTGTCAGAATGGGCACTCCTACAGGTTTTTGGTTTGTTGTAATAGTGCACCCTAACCAGCACTCTTACATCCCACTCTTTGGTATTTCTCCTAATATCACCTGTAGTCTGCATGCCCTGCATGTCAATATTCATTTTGTGTACTTTCAATCAAACCCCTTCAGTCCATCCAACACAAATATGCTGTTTTCCTACCATTCGCACTCATGTGCTCATTGTTGTGGGAGCCACTGGTCCTGATCTGGGCACATGTGATGTCATTCAACAAACACATCATTAATGCCAATCAAGAAATGTCCAAAACACTCAAAATACATGTAGCAGACAGCTATTGTTTGAGATGTTTTCCATGAAATAAAACTTCCTGGCAGCCATGGTAGCTGATGACTACTTGGATTTGGACTATGTATTAACCAGCCAGGGAGAGTTCTGTTCCCCTAAAAGGGCTGCTTGCTGCCTGTGGGCAGGCTACACTGGCAAGGTGTCACCAATAACACAAGAAACAAAACAAGAAATTAAAATAAACAGTAGCATTATTAAATATTTGAACAGCCTACTGGAACCATACTGACACACTTACCTGGATCTCTCCAACACCCTGGGATAACTGGATTCGAATATTTTTGGAGGCTTTGTGATCCTAATAATAATTTCTTGTGCTTTTCACATGGCTTTTCAATTAACATTCAAATTAAAATTCCTTTAATGAGATGTGTCATTCAGTAAATAAGCTTCAGGAGTGAACTTTAATAAAGACACTGACCTCATTTTTAAAATTAGAATCTTCATCAGCTTTAGATACCTGCTCACCCAGTCTGGCCCACAATGGGTAAATAAGTCAGGAAGGTTGACACATGCCACTTTTCTTTTTGTGCCAATGGTTAAGAGGGTCAAACCTTGAAAACCTGCAGCCTCTACCCCTATACACCTTAAAGCTTCTAGTCATCCTCCCTCCACAAGCCACCCCAACCTGCTTTGCCTTGCCCTACTCTCCTTAGAAAGTACCTGTGAGTAACAAACATATTTCTATTCACTTGATGAATGTGGTGCATTGTCTTGACATCCAATCCCATTTTAGGTAGGGTGTTAATCCTGACCCCAAAAGGGCAATGGTAAAACAGAAGGTAACCAGTGGAAAGTGTCTTTTGGGTGACAAACAGGTATTCAGGTTAGGGAATTTTTATAAGATGAGAAAAAGATATCCAAATACAGAGATTCCAGTATGATAATGTTTTTAAATGAATTAGTCACAAAAGAAAAAGACATGTACTATGGATTAGTTCTATGGTACTAATCTTATGGGGCCAGCGTGGTATATGTGGTCAGTCGTTGAGCCAAAAGTAGTTTTGTGGTGCCTGACTGTATATGGATTATATCTCAGTAAAGATGTTCATATAAGTAAGTAAATGCATTCAGCTCTTTGCAATGAAGAGAGTTTTGCAATCCCATCTCTTAAGCTTATTTAAATTTCCAGGTTAATTGACACATCCATCACCTGTCATAATTACTTTGTGTGTGTGATGAGAATGCTTAATATATTTTCTGCAGTATATATATATATCAAATCGTCGGGTTGTAATCTTTAAATATACACAATATTATTAGTCAATTATTCCTCAATAAAGCTGGGGGAGAAGAGTTTCCAGGTGCATCCCACATTTGCATAACGATTTATTGGTTGTCTTACATCAGTGACTTAGGAATCAGTTGCTTCAAGGATATTATAACCATTTACATTTCAAACTTCTCTAGGGCCAAAGGCAAAAATTCATCTAAAATAAATTTCCCTCCAGTGTAAAATGTAGACTTGAGAATTTAGTGACCACACCTCATAGCTTGTGGTTGGTCTAAGAGTCCCTGCGCCCAGCTAGGGCTGTGGGGTTCCTACTTCCCACCAGAACCAAGTGCCCAGGGACTCTTTATCTTAAGAAACCAATGAGTGGGGGTGGGGCAGGGATGGGTGGAAGGCTGAGCGCTGGCAGGGAGGAGAGGTCAAAATGGAGCCAGACTCTTTATTATAGATGGTGAGTCTTATAAAATATCTGTTTAAATATCTATGTTTCTAAACAGAGGTCAGGGTTCCATGAGTGGCCTTGCAGTCTTACCCCAAGCCCTTGACTCTTAGAGGACATAAGACCCTCTTGTTGGCCTGGGCCACCCTCTTGTCTGTACTTGCTCCTCCTTGAAACTGACTCAGGAATTCCCTGTGCACACCTGTCACCACGCGTTCATAAAGAGGTGGGGAAACAACAGTGTCAGTCCCAGGCCTGGAAAAAGTTCTGTTTAAATGTAAGTGACCCAGGCGGGGACAGGTTAGGACCCACTGGCAGAAGCTGGTTTGGCTGAGTCAGGTGCATTTCTGTTCCACAGTCACTCAGGTTTGAGGACGCGTGGCCTTTGGGAACTGTCCAAATCAGGGGAGCTGCCGGGACAGATGGGTGGTGTGACACTGCACCTGCGTGGATGTCCCTTGTCTCTCAGGCCTGGCTGAGGATCGCCCGTCACCTCCCCTAAACAGTCTCTAGTGGCTCTGTCACAGCCCCTGTCACATTGTGATCTGCACTGGCCGTGGGAGTCGTAGGAAGGACTCAGGGGACCCGGGAGACTAGAAATGGTGAGTGTGCGGCCCCGGGTGAGGAGACGGGAAGGAGGGCTGGTCGGAACCGGCCGTGGCGGGACCGGCCTCCCCGCGGTCGCCTCCGAGTCTGCGGACCCGAGTCCGCGGGGGCGCCGCTCGGACCTCAGTCCCCTCCGGCCGCAGCGTGGGGGCGGGGCCGGCAGCCGGGACCCCGGGCGTCCTGTGGTCACTGCGCGCGGCGACTGCGGCCCCGGAGCCTCTCTGGGCAGCTCTGCGCCCGCAGCCCCGCGTGTCCCCAGATGGTGCGGTGACCGCGGGGAGGGTCATCGGGGACAGTCGTGACTCGGTCTCCGGGGCTCCTGCGTGGGAGGAGCTGTGGGCTGTGGGGTCGCCGGTCCCTCCTTTCTCCCCAGGGGCACCAGTTTTCTCCTGAGTTTTCCAAATGTTCAGGGAGCAGAGTCTCAAATCCACAAGCCTGTCCACCCATCCTAACTCTTGCTAGGACTGGCAATAAATCCCTAAATTTCCAGATCCTTCCCCACGTTCCTAAAGCCACCTTCCCCTCTCCAATTCACAGCATCTTTATCAACTATTTCCCATCCACGGTGGATCAAACAGACCCAATATTTTAACCGTTTATCATAATTCCCCAAAGCCATGGATGACTCTTTTTTTAGGATTATATTTGCAGGATATTTTACTTGAGAAGATAGCAGAAAATAACAACCTAGAACTACATTACATGAAATCCTTGTGCCTCTCCCCCCAGGATCTTTCTGGGCACAGACATCTATGGGGACTCCTTGGGTGGAGGTTCCCCTTGAGAAACTTTCTGTCTGTGATCTGTCCTGTCAGTCTTGCCCCTCCCTGGGTTTGTGACCTTGAAAAGATTTACTCAGTTATTTAAGTCTCTGTTTTTCAATATGGATAAAATGTATTTAATCAATAGAGTTTGAAAGACTGTAAAATATTTGCAAACTAGCAAGAAAGAGGTAAATTTCCAAAAAAAAAAAAAAATTCCTGTATTGCACTCCATTTGTTAAGAATTCTGATTCCACTCTTCTCCTAAGTGTGTATAGTAAGTTTCTGAGCTCTGTGTTTACTTTTGGATGTTTCCAAATGGAATTCCAGGCCTTAGACATGCAGACTACAGGTGTTCAAGTATGATTGGTTATTTATAAACCAATCCTCTCAGTATAAAGGCTCCTTCCATGGGGGGTGTGAGCAGCAGGACACCTGCAGGGGGAGGCTCCCCAGGAAGAACAACTGGGCCTTCAAGTCCTTCCCTGTGCAGGCCCAAGGGGGCCTTAGCTTAGATCCACTGTCCTCAGGCCTTTGCTCCCACTGGAGATGCTTTGGAACCTCATCGTTATTTTAAATGCCACAAATCCAGTGTTTGAATAATCCAGCAAAACCACTTAAACCCAGCCTATCCATGGAAAATAGGGAAGAAAATTATTAGGCAGATTTACTAGTTCAACTAGAAAACCCCAAATATCTATTCCTTTAAAAAAATTTGTCAGTTAATTATTATTGTTATATTTTTGTTCCATTTAGGCAGTAGAACCTCAAGACATGAGATAGCTATATTTAAGTTCTCATGTACTTTTTCCATTTTTAGGTCAGTTTTTGTGTGTCCATGTCCCTAGAGAACTTTGACATTTAAAAGGCCATGCTATTCTTGGGCCGGCCCTGTGGCTTAGTGGTTAAGTGTGCGCGCTCCACTACTGGCGGCCCGGGTTCGGATCCTGGGCGCGCACCGACACACCGCTTCTCCGGCCATGCTGAGGCCAAGTCCCACATACAGCAACTAGAAGGATGTGCAACTACGACGTACAACTATCTACTGGGGCTTTGGGGGACAAAAAGGAGGACGATTGGCAATAAATGTTAGCTCAGAGCCGATCTTCCTCAGCAAAAAGAGGAAGATTAGCACGGATGTTAGCTCAGGGCTGATCTTCCTCACCAAAAAAAAAAAAAAAAAAGGCTATGCTATTCTTAAGGCAAATGCATTCCTATTTTAGTGGATGTGAGGAAAAGCAATTGAATTTCTATTTTCATTGAAATGAACAAAACACCTCAAAGCTTATGGGAATCTTTCAAATTCCTAGTCCAGTTCAAGGTTAAATTTCAAACCCCTAATGCACTATAGTATGTTACTTATTCCTAAAAATATCCCCAGTGTGAAATATAGTGGAGGGACACACTGTAATGTCCTGTCCTTTTAGTTAGAAAGGTATTTGTAATTTTTTTGATTTTCTGCAGTTTTATGTCATTAGTGTTTAAAGGATTAAATCTTGGAGTGGTTTCCTATGTAGAAAAGTAAAAAATTAATTTTACAAAGCAAAAGTTAGTTAAAAGTAATGATCAAGAATAGGAAAATATGGTGTATATAAATTTCTTTCTTTCTTTCTTTCTCTTTTTTGAGGAAGATTGGCCCCAAGCTAACATCTGTTGCCAATCTTCCTCCTTTTTTCTCCCCAAAGCCCCAGCAGAAAGTTGTATGTCACAATTGTGCATCCTTCTAGCCATTCTGTGTGGGATGCCACCTCAGCACGGCCTTATGAGCGGTGTGCAGGTCCACGCCCAGGATCCAAACTGGCGAACCCCGGGCTGCCGAAGCAGAGCACACAAACCCAACCACTACCCCACCAGGCCAGCCCCAATTTCTTTCTTTATTTTATTATTTATTTATTTATTTATTTTTCTGCTGAGGAAGATTCACTCTGAGCTAACATCTGTTGCCAATCTCCCTCTTTTTGTATGTGAGCCATTGCCACAACATGGCCACTGACAGACGAGTGGTGTAGGTCTTTGCCTGGGGACTGAAGCCAGGCCACCAAAGTGGAGCACACCAAAGTTAAACACTAGGCCACCAGGGCTGGCCCTCTCTCCTTATTTTAACTAAATAATGAATGGGAAGGGTAAAAAAGTTCCTAAGAGGGGCTGGCCCAGTGGCATAGCAGTTAAGTTCACACATTCTGCTTTGGCAGCCAGCCCCAGGCTCACCGTTTTGGACCCCGGGCGCAGACCTATGCACCACTCATCAAGCCACACTGAGGCAGCATCCCACATAGAGCAACTGGATGTACATCTGTGACATACCACTATCTACTGGGGCTTTGGGGAGACAAAAGGGAAAAAAAGGAGGAAGATTGGCAACAGATGTTAGCTCAGGGCCAATCTTCCTCAAAAAAAAAATTCCTAAGAGAGGAAACCAACTTAAGGAGACTCCCTGCCTGCATATCCTGCCCCACTCCTCTGCTCTCACTCCAGCCCCCCTCAAATGACCAGTTTTGATCACTGCTTCATCATCCTGCTTCTCTTTCTTTATGTAAAAACAAGCCAGTGCAAATGCCTATTTCTCTTACCCCTGTTGGTTCTTGTAAGGAGTGGCCAGGGTCCACATTTTTGACCTTTGACTTCTGAACACTTAAGCCTCACCCCTCCCTTTCCCCTAGGCCTTCTCGTCTGGACGGGCTGATGAGAAAGCCTGGAGGCTCCTGCACTGTGAGCTGCTGCTTGCTGGGCAGCTCCTCCTGTGAGCTGTGCTGCCCTGTGTGCATTGTTGACACACCAAGCCTGGGTTGTATGTACAGAGGACTCTGAGTTGGCAGTTCCCTTAATTCCTTGTCCTTTGGGAGCAGGAGTATGAGAATGGCCCTCATTACTGTGGGGCAGGGTTGAGGCCTTGGCTGGAACCCATCTGTGTTTAGAGTGAAGCTGTGATTGAAGCAAGGTTTGTCCCTACATTAGGGGCGTGTCTTAGAGGGGTAGGAGGATGTGAATGAGTTGAGCCCATAAGATGGTCACTCCTTAAAGAGCAGTTATTTCAGAGAGAAAGTGAGAAAGAGAAGGGACAGGGAAAGGCAGCCAGTAGATGGTGGGCAGACTCCACACTCCTGATGGCAGAGGGCTCACCAGGACCCTTAAGGCCCTCTGCTGCTGCTGCCCCTGCCTCTACTGCAACAAAGACCCTGACCTTTGGGATTATAGGGGACAACAGCTAGGGCACCTGTGTGGCACAGCCAAGGGATTAGTCAAACTTGATTTAAGACTGGAGAACTTAAACTCTATGAACCAACTAGTTGTTATTGTGGAGGTTCCTAACTCTGATGACACTGATGTGAAGCCCTCTCAAAGAACAATGTATAAATACCAGGGTAGAGAGGACACCCCATTCCCCAAAGTATATCCAGTGACCTGAAATACAAAACAGGGAAGGATAGCAGAGAGGGAACAAGAGGATAAAGGTACTGAAGAAGAGGTCCACAATTTGACCCAATTAGAAATCCAAAATACACTAAAAGAATTTACACAACAACAAAGATAAAAGGGAGCTCTTTGGCTTTTGATCTTCCAAATCATAGGTTTTGAATTCACGGTACCATCTCCTGTAATACACTAATTCACAACCCTTCATGCAGTTACTCACTGCTAGGTCTCAAATTACAGTTACACCTGGCTGGAATCTCAGTAAATTTCAGCAAAGGACCCCACAATCTTAGGGAAGTTCCTGAGTATAATGCAGAGGCCAGATTGGTATACTTCACCTTAACCATCAGAACTCTTTGCCATGCCTCACAATCAGGACCCACTGTTCTAAAATATCCCATAGTGAGCAGGAAAGTTCTGAATCAGTAATTCATAAATTAAAATTCAATTAAATTGTCTTCACCCCTTCCAAATTGGCTTCCCAAATGGGACTCCATGATCCTTACCCCTTAGTTACATTAGTTAATATGGCCTAGTGGAAATTAAACACTGCCTTCAAGGATTGAAAACTATTACAAGAAACCTATTCAGGAAGAAGTGATTATCCTCAGTGTTTCTACTTTGAACAGCCAGATTTGGCCTGTTCTTAAGTCTAGAAGGAATGAATGACACCTCGCAGTGGATTACTGCAACCTGGAGGCTGTGGTCACAGCAAATAGAGCCCTATACCCTGTCCCCCACATTATGGAAAGTACTGACTCCACCCACTCAGCACCTGGTAAACATTCTGCTCTCACAGATTCGGCTCAGTCTGTTCAGTGCTGTGTCCACAGCCTCTCGGCTGCAGTTGGCCTTCCCCTCTGAAGGCACAGGATACACCTTTACAGGTGACCTTGTCTTATTGCACTTCACTTCATTGCACTTTGCAGACATTTCATTTTTTACAAGACCTTTCACCAGCAAAAAGATTATGACTCACTGAAGACTCAGATGATGGTTAGCCTTTTTTAGTAATAAAGTATTTTTTAAATTGAGGAATGTACTTTTTTTAGAGATAACGTTATTGCACACTTAATAGACTGCAGGATTGTGTAAACACAATTTTTTTATATATAAAAGAGTATTTTAACTCTTGTCCTTAGAAACTATAAAGACTATATATGGTTTGTATATGAGACTGTACCAAACAAAGGCCAAAGAGGAATCGTCCACTCCATGCCTTCTCTTCTGTCTGGTCACTCAGAAATAGATTGTTATCACCTCTGATTGTTGTTGCTTGTCGCCTCACATTATTTTTATCCTTGTATTCTCCATAGTCTACTTTCCCTCCACATCAGTCTGAGACCCCTTTCTCACATATGCCACATCTCCAAGGCCTGGCCAGAATACTGAAATTCTGTGCTATGTTGTCTTTTGACTGACATCACCCATTTGGTGAGCTTCACTTTCCCCTGATCACCACATCTCATTTGTCACTGGAGAAAATATTGTCACTGACTTTTTTCCTTCCGCCTGTCCCATGACAGGGTCCTGACCCACTCGTCCAAGTAACTGCACAGGAATCAGAAATCCTGTGAGAATCAAGCTGCTGGCTATTTCAGACTCATCTTACAAACTGAGGAAGTACCTGTAATACAGGTCTTTGAAAGATGGCTTCTATTTTCTCTTCTTATAATCTAATCTTTAGTCTTTCCTGACACTCTAGCCCCTAAACATAACTCTTATTTGCACTGGGAAACCAAAAAATTTATGACTTGCTTTACTGCAATATTTGCTTTATTGTGGTGGACTGGAACCCAAGCCACAATATCTCCGAGGAATGCCTGTACCTGTTTACCCTCAGGGAACCTCAACGCCATTGCCACTGGGCGCAGTGTCTGTAGGCAAAATCTGAACTGCATCTACCTTGCACCAGGGGCCCAGGTGTGACATTACGTTAACGACATTCTCCTTTGTGGAGAATTCATTTGACATTCAGGACATACATATGTTGAATAAAGGGGCTCGCAAACAGTGGATGAGCCATTGCCCTACATATAGTGTGAGGTCATGATACCTTGGTTATGTTTTTAAAAACTATTGAAGAAACAGAAGGCCACTCCCTTCCTGACATCATTGTTTATTTCAATTATCCATAAGCTTATCATTACCAAATATTGTTGCTAATATTATTTTTTTAAATGTCATGTGTTATATTAATTATGATGAGATGGGCTGGCCCCGTGTCTTAGCGGTTAAGTGTGCGCGCTCCGCTGCTGCCGGCCCGAGTTCGGATCCCGGGCATGCACCGACATACCGGTTCTTTGGCCATGCTGAGGCCGCGTCCCACATACAGCAACTAGAAGGATGTGCAGCTATGACATACAACTATCTACTGGGGCTTTGGGGAAAAAGAATAAATAAATAAAATTTAAAAAAAATTGTGATGAGCAATACCAAAGATATTTTACCTTCATTTATTCCTTTGCTAATCCTCCACCTTTATCATTTATATTCCTTCTGATGAATTTTTGAATGTTCTATCCACAGTAGGTTTACTAAAGGCAAATTCCCTCCTTTTTTGTCTCAGAAAGTTCTTATTTTTTCTTTACTTTTGAAGGGTAATTTTGCTTGACCCAGAATTCTAGGAGAGTGGTTTTTTAATTTAAAAACTTTAGGGCCGGCTCCGTGGCTTAGCGGTTAAGTGTGCGCGCTCTGATGCTGGCGGCCCGGGTTCGGATCCCGGGAGCGCCCCGAGGCACCACTTCTCCGTCCAACGTGAGGCCGAGTCCCACGTACAGCAACTAGAAGGATGTGAACCTATGACATACAACTATCTACTGGGGCTTTGGGGGGAAAAAAACTGAATAAATAAAATCTTTAAAAAAAAAAAAAAAAAACTTTAAATATTTCACTCCACTGTGTTCTTGATTCAATGGTTTCTGAAAAGAAGTCCAATTTAATTCTAACCTTTGCTTTTCTATACCTGAGGTCTGTTTTGCCCTCTGGTTCCTTTCAATATATTCCCTTTGTCTTTGATTTTTGTCTAATTTGAATATGATGTACTTGGGTATGCATTTTTAGTGTTTTTTATATTTAGTGTTTTCTAGTTTCCTAGATCTACAGTTGTCATCTATTATTAATTTTAGGAAATTTCAGTGATTATCACTTACTTCTTCTGTTTCTTTCTGTCTTTCTTTTCCTTTAGGTATTCCCATTATGTGGATTTTAAACAGTGTTAGAGAAGGTTGTTCTAGGCGTCATGGATATTGTGTTCTTTTTTGTTCTTTGTGTCTTTGCATTAAAATCTGGTGAAATAGGTTTTTTTTTTTTCAGAACAGGCCTTGTTAAGAACAGACTATCTGGGGCATATTTCAAAATGCCCTCTTTTTTTTTCCTCTTTCCCAATTTTGGTGACATGGTTTGCACTATGACTTCAAGGATCTCGGGGATCTATGAAGAGTTTTTCATTTCAAGTTTGTTCATTTTCTTCTTGTGAGAACAAGAATCACAGCTTCTAAGTTCCTTAAGTGCGAGATCCGGTGTTGGCAGGGCATCATCTAGAGTGGCTGGTCGGGAAACACTTCCTCTTGAAGTTGGAGAATGTAGATTATAATGTTCTTTCAGAGGAAAGCACTGTGAAATCCTTCACATTTTATAATCATGGGCAAATTGACCATCAAACCATGGTGGACTTGAGTCAACTCCATTGCAATCTGCAGCTCTTAACCTGTTCCTCAGGCGCAGCAAGGCCCAGGGTACACTGTTAGGGTTTGACCACAAAGAGCTCTTATGGCACATTATTATCTCACTGTGTGGTGTAAAATTTGGCTGGAAGCAGCCAAAAGCAGTGTGTATAATGATGTTTTAGTCTTAAGTTGTCATGCCTCTTCCTCATGTCTGAACTCTAAGTTCCAAATAACTTTGTCACCCTATCAAATCAGACTGAGAGTGAAAGGAAAAACTGAATTTGTGATAAATATTACACATGTTAAAAGTGATGCTTCCCCACAAGAATATTTATATTCAGCCAGTGGCATTTTCATTACATGTGATGGCCTCAGGTACTATAAGATGATATGGTTGGCTACTTTTGATGAAAGCGTGATTTCCACAGGCCTCGAGGGCTCTCGTGTTTGGTGATGGGAATAGAAGAAAATGATTCCAGTTCTTCACTATATTTTATTTATCACAATCCAATGCAGATTTGACCCTCTGCCTCGTGGAGTGCTGTCTGTGGTGGGTAATAAGGAAAAACATGAAATAATTTTTCTCACAAAGTAATGATGATCTTAAAATGACAATTTTTTTTATTTGTATAGCATTTCTGTCATTTCCCAACATGCTCAGGACCTGACATTAGAGAGAAATAAGATGTAATGTGACCACAGTAAAAATATGTAAATAATTTTCATGTGTTAATGATGTTGTTAAATTTATGAGAAAGTAAGTGTGAACAGAGAGTAGGTTTCTGATGATCAAGTCATAAAATCAATATTTGGAGATGACATAATCAATGTGAACTTCCCAAAAATGGAATATAGATGTCTAGTGATGTCAGTTTCATGCATCTTACTGCACACATATTTGGGATTTTTTTAGGACTCAGTGGTCATTGACATTTGGTTGTGAACTTCATCCTGGAGGAGTGGGCTTTATTAGATTCTTCACAGAAGGAACTTTACAGGGATATGATGTGGGAAACCTTCAGGAACCTGGCCTCAATAAGTAAAGATGACAACTTCCCTTCGCTGGGTTGATTAGAGAACAAGTTTTTCTTGCTCATCAATGTTGTTCCAAGATGTGGAATGTGGAGAGGGAGGATGTTGTTAAACTAGGCATGGTCACAGCTCATCATGGACCTAGAATCAAAGAACTTTTCTAGAATTTCTAGTACTTTGGAATCATTATTGTGGGTCTGCATTTTAGGAAAAAAGTTGGGAAGATTGTGACATTGAAGATCAGTACAAAACCAGGGGAGAAACCTAAGGTTTGTCACACTCACAATAGAAAGCAATGTCTCATGTGAGAATCCTAGTATATTATGAAATTTTAAAAAGCAGCAAACGAAACTTATAACCCCTGTTTCAAATTTATTTAGTCTTAGAAAATTTTCACCAAAAAGACTTTTTTATTTTAATTATTTATTTTTTTGATTTAATTTTTTTTTTTCTTTTGGCGAGGAATATTGGCCCTGAGCTAACATCTGTGCCAGTCTTCCTTTATTGTGTATGTAGGATGCCACCACAGCATGGCTTGATGAGTGGTGTGTAGGTCTGCATCTGGGATCTGAACCCATGAACCCCAGGCTGCCAAAGTGGAGCACATGAACCCAACCACTACATTACTGGGCCAGCCCCCCAAAATACTTTTTTAAATGTGACATAGAATTTCAATATTTACAAAGTAGTTTACTTGGAAACAGTATTAATAAACCCTATATATGAATATCACTCTTTTGACAATAGCAAGTGTGAAGTCCTCTGGAAGAGCATTCAGTATATTCAATTTCAGAGAATTCAGACAAGACAGAAAACCTAAACTTTTCCTATAAATCGTAATCAATATAATAAATATAAAATAATTAATAAAGAAATCATCAATAATGTGCTTGTCATTTTTTTTTTTTTACAGAAGTCGTAGGGTAGAGACTCTGTGAAAGTGAAGAGCGTAGTCAATGTGGAGAAAACTTTAGCCTTGTTCTAAATCTCAATCTGAACAAGAAAAGTACTGGAGTAAAACCACATGAGTGCAGTGCTTGTGGAAAAGCCTTGATGCATCACTTATCCCTTTCTAGGCACATCAAATGTCACACTGAACACAAACCATATGAGTTTCAAAAATATGGGGAAGAAATATAAATGTAAGCTGTGTGGGAAAGCCTTCAGTTATCTCAATGTTTTGAAAAACATGAAAGAAATCATAATAGAGAGAAAACCAATAAATGTAAGGAATGTGGGAAAGCCTTCACGTGCCTCAAAACCCTTCAAAGACACATGATAATGCACACTGGAGATGCTCCTTATACAGGTAAGGAATGTGGGAAAGGCTTCACTTGTTCCAGTTCACTTCAAATACATGGAAGATCCCACTCTGGAGAGAAACCTTATCAATAGAAACAATATGGAAAAATCATCAGATATTATTATTCCTTTAAAAAACATGAAAGGACTCACACAGGAGAGAAACCCTATGTATGTAAAAAATGTTGTAAAGCTGTCAATTCTCCCGGTTCTCTTCAAAACCATGAAATTACTTGTAATTTGGAGAAACCTTATGAAAGGAAGGAATGTGGGAAATGCTTTATTTCTCTCTCAAACCTTCAAATACTTGTGATCACTCACACTGAAGATGGGCCTTAAAAATGCAAGGAATGTGAGAAAGCATTCATTACTCCCAGTTAATTTTGAATACATTAAAGGAGTCACATTGGAGAGAAACTCTGTGAATGTAAAGAATGTGGGAAAGCCTTTTGTCATCCATCAGGTATTCCATCACACATGAAAATGCATACTAGAAATACACCTTATAAATATAAAGAATGTGGAAAGCTTTCATTTGTCCCAGTTTATTTGGAATACATGAAAGAACTCACATTGGAGCGAAACTCTATGAATGCAAAATATATGGTAAAGCCTTCATTTTTATGCCAGTTATTTTCAAGTGTACAAAAGAACTAATGCTGGAGAGAAGCCTTATGAATGTCAGGAATGGGGGAAAGCCTTCACTTGTCACACATACTTTAGAAGACACATGAGAGTGTACACTGGAGAGAATCTACATAAGTGTGAAGAATGTGGGAGAGATGTTTGTGTTACCACTTCTTTCTGAAGGCCTGATGGACTCACTGGATAAAACCTCTGGAATGTAAACAGTGTGGGGGAAGACTTCAATTGGCCCACATCCTAAAATGTGAAAACTCCTACTAATAAGAAATATCAATGTAAGTAACATGAGAAAGCTTGATGGGACTTAATGCATTGTATAATGTTCCAGAAAACTTTCAATATGAAAGAGTTGTTATAAAAGTTGTAAATATATTGGTTTACTAAGCTTCTTTCTTAAAGTACATCATTGGACTGTGGATTTCTACTAATTATTTTCAGAAATGAATATTGAGGTGAGATAATTCTTCAAGTCAATTTCAACAATAGTACATAAGATAGTGATTTTTCCTTGAATCAGTAAATGGTATTTTCTCTTTCCATTTTGAAGCTTGTTGGATCCATGAGTAAATTGAAATGTATTTCTGATATGCAGTTAGGTTTAATATTTTTATAATGTGTTATTTGCTCTTTGTTATGTGGCCACTGAAAAATGACAATTTGGTGTTTGTTGGGATTTTCCTACTGGCCATGTGACAATTTCTGGATATCCCTAGTCCATTGTATACCTTTACCTTTCTTACTGAGAAAGCTCCTTCTTTGGGGTGGTAGATATAGGATCTCTTTTCTATTTCCCATAGCATTAAACAGTAAAATAATTTTTTATGTATGGCACATTTATCAAAGATCATAGTTTCCCGTGAATTATTATTTTCATATTTGGGCCTTTGCTCATTGTCCTTCTTTCTGACTGTTATTTTGTGAATAGGCCTTCAATTAAGAAGAGAGCTCTGAGATAAGAAAAAAATCTAGAGTTGGAGAGATCCTTCATGTGTGTAATGTTAGGAACTAGATTTTCCATTATTCATCCCCTTTATGATTCCACATTGGAATTCACCAGTAGCCTCACTTGAATGAGATTTTGAAGTCAGAAGTGAAGAAAGCATCAGACAGATTTTTCAACAGGGAGTGAGATAGATACATAGGAGCTTAGAAGAAATCATGTTCCAGCCCATTTAGAGATTCCTTGCTCTTCCAGTCAAGAGTATCTTCAAACCAACACCAATTGTTTGATTTCCATTTTCTTAGAGGTGTAGGTTTCCACTGATGTCTTTATAAGTTCCACATCAATGATACACGAGAGTTGGATTTCTCTGTAAGCTTTCTTGTGTTCACTGGGAAACTAATTCACACTTTCATGATTGGGAGTGTTGTGATTCCCCTCTTCTCTAGATTATATCTGTATAAGGTTTAATTTGTACAGGAAACACCTATGTTGTTAACAGTGCTAGTGAGTATCTTTTCCTTATTCACCATGACATCCACAGTGGTGCCATCAAAAATAATGACATTTGGAGTTTGTTTCTCTGTTGCATTGTGCCTTGACCTAATCCTTTGATTTAAGAATAAGCACCTTCCTCATGTTAGGAAGACTGTGGATGTTTCCTGTTACTTGTAGCTGAATGTAATCCCTCAATATGTTTTCAATTATATTTGTATGTGATTAAAAGTATATGCATTTTTTGTGAACCAAGCATTTCTGTAATTGTTTCTTAGAAATATTTTATCAACTGTAATCAACTCATGCTAAAAAATATTATTTTTTCATTTCTTCGGAGGATATTTTAAAATATCCCATTGTAATTATAGATTTTTAGATAAATGGCAGTTTTCTTCATTTAATCATTATATATTATGTCAGTATAATTGTGTGCAGACAAGTTCAAGTATGTTTTTCCTCAGGCATATTTTATTTTTTATTCTTTTATAGTTATAATTTTTGGCGTGAAACTAATGTCTCATTCAATCTTAATACCAAAAACTTAAATTATAGTTTTTTCAGTGCCC
Source organism: Ceratotherium simum simum (assembly GCF_057802395.1). Classification (NCBI taxonomy): domain Eukaryota; kingdom Metazoa; phylum Chordata; class Mammalia; order Perissodactyla; family Rhinocerotidae; genus Ceratotherium; species Ceratotherium simum. The sequence goes on along the minus strand of NC_141938.1, from coordinate 3,381,240 downwards.
TCCTGCCAGTGATTTGCAGGATTCCACCTGTAGTCAAAGAGAGGGGTGTCATGTTATGGAGGTTGATGCATGCCCCTTTTCTTTTTGTGTCATTAGTAGGAGGGTCAAAACTTGAAAACCTGCTTCATCTACTTCTATACATCTTAAAGGTCCAACCCATTCTTTTTTCCTCAAACCTCCTGAACCAGCTTACCACTGCCCTACTCTCCTTAAAAAGTACCTATGAATACTAAACATTTTTCCAATCCCTTGATGCATGTGGTGACATCAGTCTTGCCATGCAATCCCATTTTGGGTAGGGTGTCAATCATGCCCCCAAAAGGCCTATGATAAAACAGAAGGTAACCCATCAAATATGTCTTTTGGGTGATGAACATGTTTTCATGGTCTGGAATTTTTAGAAGATGAGGATAAGATATCCAAATGCAGAGATCCCCATGTGATGATTTTAAATGCATGGTCACAAAAGAAAAACATTGAAAGAACACGTGGTCTCTAGCAATAAAATCAATAAGTGAAAACGGTATAGTCTCACCAGGCAAAAATACAGAGCAACTGAAGTGAATGGGTGCTTTCTGTTTTGATATGTAAAGAGCTTGAAGTGATCATTCTCATTTTTTTAACAAGAAAAATGCTGCACAACCTGAAAAGTAATACCTCTTTTTTAGGTTCATGGGAAATTTGAGGTTACATGGCAAACCAGTGACCCCAAAATGAGATACAGGCAAATATGGAGAATTACCACATTCCAGGAGAAGAAATGACTGGAGTCATCATTCTCTAAGAATATGTAAAATGCAACAGGTGCATTTTGGAAGCACAGTATGGGTTACCTTCAAAGTTAAAAATTCTAGGCAAGGCCAGCCTTAGGGGTCCCCCTCACAATTTATGAATTTTTCCTTCAGGAGCCCAACTAGGCTCTCATAGAGAAGATTGGAAAAAAATGCCTTGTGCTTCATGCAGGAAATGGGGGAAAACATTTTGATAAACACACATAGTATTTTGTTTGTAACATAAACCATCCCTCAAAGGAAACTATTATACTAAAGTCTTATCTGACTGGGAAAGTACAATTAGACAACTTGTAGACCCTTCACATTTCCTCTCTAACAAAAGGTAAGGAAATATAAAAGCTAAAAACCTGTTCTGAATTCATAGTCCAGGGAGTTTTTTACCACCAAAACATGCATAACATAATAGAACATTTTCCTTCCCAAATACGTGACACCATATCAGCAGGGCCCCAGGATGAAAACAGTGGATTAAAACAGAGCTGCAAGACACAGACTCTACTCTAGAATGAGTTTCTAGGAATAACCAAACATACCAGGGAGATAAGTACAAGCACAGTACAGGTTTTTGAAGACTCTAGCACTTATAGCTATGGCAAACATTAAACATAATCTAACACCTGTTCAAGAAATAATAAAAGCTCACACTAAAAGCCTGTTTATCTCAAAACTTATTGTAAAAATTCACAAATATGTGGAAACTAAATAACACACTGTTGGACAACCACCAGGTCAAAGACTAAATCAAAAGGGAATTTTAAAAAATATCTTGAGACAAACAAAAATTAAAACACAACTTTCAAAAACTTATAGGATGCAGCATAAGGAGTACTAAAAGGGAAGTTTAGGGCAATAAACACCTTTATTAAGACAACAGATATCAAGTTAGTGACCGAAATTTATGCCTCAAGGAACTAAAGAAAGAACGACAAAGTGAACCCAAAATCAGTGAAACTTAGGATGAAACAATGAAGAGTCAAGACTCAAGTACATACAATAATAAGTGAAAGATGACTTATTATAATGGATGCCTCAAAAATAGAAAAGATCAAAATGGACTGTTATGAACAGTCCAATATGTGAATAAATAGGATAATGTAGAAGAAAAGGAGAAATTCCTAGAAACATGCAACCCACTAAGAAATAATTTAAAAAGAGCCTGAACAGACCAACAACAAAGTCAAAGAACTAATACTAATTCTTCTTGAACTCTTTCAAAAACTAGAAGTAGAAGAAATATAATAGTCCCCCCTTTATCTGTGAGGGGTATGTTCCAAGACCCTCAGTGGCTACCTGAAACCATGGATAGTACCAAACCCTATATATATTATGTTTTTTTCTATACATACTGATGGTGCTCAGGGCAAGTTACCCCAGGAAGCACCACTCTGGTATGCAGATTATTTCGAGCTGAAGACAATAAAGACTCAGAAAATTCAGGAAGAATATTTGAGTTTCCCTTCCCAAACTGCCTAAAGAATTTAAAACAAAAGATCTGTTTCAGGAAGGAGTTATTATCATGATGGCTGTAATGATAATGTAAAATAGAGGTTACAATAGGAAAGGCACCAAGCCCCTTTTATCAAAAACTCTGTCTCTCCCTGACCACATTATCTATAGATGACCCTGAAAAGAATTGTCAGACAAACATTTGCATTTCTATCTCCATGTGAATTGTCTTCTTGCCCTCTGAAATCCCAGACCACTACCCACCCCCAACACCTTCCTCGCCTTTAGCTACAATACTTAAGCAGGCAGCTTAGACAGAGGGACGAGTTGCTCATTTCTGAGTTTCTCCCATGTATACGTGTTATTAAACTTGGTATTATTTTCTCCTGCTAACCTGTCTTGTTGATTATTTGGCCAGCCATAAGAGCCTTAAGGGAAAGGGCAGAGGGGGATTCTCCCTCTCTCCCCACAATACATACATATGATAAATTTTATTTTATAAATTAGACACAGTAAGAGATTAACAACTAATAATAAAATAGAACAATTATAACAATATACTGCAATAATAGTTATGTGAATGTGGTCTCTCCATTTTTTCCAAATTTTCCATTTAATATTTTTGGGCCATGGTTCATCTCAGGTAACTGAAACTGTGCAAAGTAAAACTCTGGACAAGGGGCGACTACAGTACTTCCAAACTCATTTTGTGAGGCCATTGTCTTCTTGACATCAAAGCCAGACAAAGACACCTCAACAAAAAAACTGTAAGCCAATATCTTTAGGTCAGCTTGGCTCAGCCATTGTGCCCAAATATTTAGTCAAATATTCTAACAGTTGCTTTGGTGCAGGGTGTTTTCATGAGATTACCATTTCAATGGGTGGAGTTTGAGTGAATCAGATTACCCTCCTTAAGGTGGATGCACCTCTTCCAATCAATTGTAGTTCTTAATAGAACAAAGACTGAACTTCCCTAAACAAGAAGGAATTCTGCCACTAGACTGCCTTGGGACTTGAACTACAGTTATTTCCTTGGTTTTCCGACCTGTTCAGCTAGATTGCAGATATTTGACTTAACCACCTCTTCATAATCGCATGAACCACTTCCTTTAAAAAAAAAAAAGAAAATATATCTGTATAAACACACGTGCACTTACATAGACACGTCATGTTGGTTGTTTCTCTGAAGAGCACTCACTAACACCATATTTTATTTTTAATACTTTATGAGTCAAATGATTGATTTATTTTAAATGGGGAGTCATTTCGCTTTGTGTAATCCTCTAAACAATAATTTTTATGAAGTGTTAAATACCTTTTTGTAAACCATAAAAAAATTTCTCAATTTTTTTCATAAGTGATATTTAGAGCTTCTACTTCATTCTTATTTCAAACTGGTGAGTATTTACTGGAATGGACATCGCACTAAATGTATTAGGGTGGCACAACAGTGACAGAAGCTCTGCTGACCTACTCCCCAATAAAACTGGTGAAAATTACTTAATAAGAAACATTTAGAGCTACTGGGAATGCTCTTAAAGGCAAACAGCAAATGAAGAAGATTTATTCAAGAAAATCTATGAAGTTTTGTAAGAAACATGAGAGTCTCGTATTTGAGCCAAGAGCACTGCATCCCTAGCTCCCCTCAGCTCATGTTGGTGAAGCCTCCACCCCAGACTACTGCAGTCTAGAACACATGGTACTTTGTCAACTCAGCTCCCACTAACAGGGCTTCCCAGGGAGAACAGGACTGCAACATTTGAAACCCTGCCCCCAGCTTCCTGTTGCTGAGGGTTAACGAATGCTGAGTGAGATTGCTTGAAGATACACCCTAGACTGTACACTGACTAGTATTCTAGAAAGAACCAGGGAATTAGACTGCTGGGAGAAGGCTTCCCAAGCTCAGAAAAAATATCAAACAGCAACCTCAGAAATTATTTCTAAAAAGGAGAAATTTTAACTGGATTAATTCATAGAGCAATCTGTGTTCCCAGGACATTGGTGATGTCAATTAATAAAAGGTATAAACTACAAGAGAAGTAAGAGGGGTTCTCAGAATTGCAATTTGGGAGGCACAGATTTGAGTAGAAACTCAACTGTGCTCTGCAGTGGACAAAAGAGGCAGCAGGGGGTTATAAAGGCCAAACCACAAGCTTACATAAGTTGTCTTGAACAATTAATGATTAGTTCTGGCAAGGAGACAGCTGATAAGGCTCTAGGTGATTGATTCCCGAGTTGTTAAGCAGTTAGTTCATTCTGGAGGAGGAATTGTTCTAGAATACAGTTTCTGTGGTCAGGCAAAGTTCAAAAGTTCAGTCCACATCTGGCTGTGGATGTGCCTCCCAGCTCCACTGTAGAAGTCTTGACATCTGTTACTCCATTTTGGTATCCTCATCTACTTTTTTTTTGCCTTTTGATCCAGATCTTTTGGCAGAAAGCATTGTGGATCAACTGTTTGATGTTGTATATTTAGGCGTCTCCCTCGTTTCCAGGAAGGCTCATTCCTGAGAAGTCAGATCCCACGTAGGGGGAAAGTGAGACCTTTTATGGGAATAACTTAGTCAAAGGCTTAGCCCACATCTGAGCAAGAAGTAGGTGGTCAGGAAGTGAGTCTTAGGCATCATTTATAGTCTCAGATGTCAATAACGGTCTTGTTTTCAATGGTCATCAATGGATAGGCCTTTTGAATAGTCTCAAGTCTCTGGGCAACCATGACCTTGAGGTTTTGGGAAGCCACACAACAGTTAGAAGTACACATCATGAACAGTTTAAATATGACAAAAAGAGAGCAAATTAGATTATAATAAGCAAAATAATTTGTAATCCAGGCCTGAGGATAGCCCCCAGGCCAGAAAAAAGCCACCTAAATATATCAGAAAAGTTGAAATTAAACCAGCTTGGAGTAAAATCCAAATGGCCCGTAAGAGATTGAGCTAGTTTGAAAACCTTCGTAGTCTCTAATTCAACTTGTTGAGACGTATTAATCCAGGTGCAACAGGAGGTGTTGGCAATAGCACAGACTCCTCCTTGGGCAGCAAAGACCAGGGCTATTCTGTTATCAAGGATTACTCCAGCTAAAGAATCTAGGGCCTTTGTTGTGCTCTTATTGCTTTTGCAGTAGAGCGAGCAATTGTATTGACAGTGGTAGTAAGATTCCTCATCATGAGGTCCAGTTGGAACGTGCCAACTCCTAACCAAGAAAAGAGTCCCCTAAGGAAAAATGTTCAATATGTTCTGAATAACCAGCAGGAAGGTCACAGCCTTGATTGAGACCACGACTATTATCATCATATTCAGAAAGATCTTCATCAGGATCATCCTCTATGGTAGAGAAGGCCCTTTTCTTTTGTGTTTTCTGGGTGGAAGCAGTTTGTCCAGAGACCAGTTTAAGTATAGTAAAAAGAGTGGTTACTTGGCCTAGGAGACCAGTACCACCCATTTGCCAGCTATTTAGGCAGTCAAATGCCCACAGTTTTCTATCATATCTACATATAAAAATATATCCTGAAGGGGCAAAGAACACCAGCTACCGTTCGATTATTCAAAGTGCATTTACAAAGAAGGTAGCATGAGAGCAAACCAAGGATCTGTCTAGTTTGTGCATATGGGAAGAGTATCATTCTCTAGATGGTCTACAACATGATGAGTCTTCCAGAAGAAGGCTTTGCAGAGAGGAGTTGCACACCATGATTGACTAATCGGGGAGCAATTATGGCCCCTCTGATGACATTTTTGGTAGACCCACATGTATGAATGTGGGAGTTCATGGATGGGCATGGATGGAGCATTTTTAGAGGCATTCAAGTATTCCTTGAAAGGAGTTAGAGAAGAGCAGGGGGGACCTTCCTGTTTAAGGGAAAAAAGTTGAACTCTGTAGGTAAAGGTGGAAGGCCAGGTTGTCAGATTTATTGTAAAATTAGGAATAAAAGTGGAATGGTAAATTGATATAACAATAGAGTCATTTATTCCCCTAAAACTAGTGGTAGGTTGGTGACGGCAGATCCAGCAATCAGATAGGTTGCCAGAGGAGGCTAGGGATTATGAGAATTATATTATAGCATTTTTCTCCCGGGAATTAGGGACTGTGAAATTCAAGGGAGGGAAGAGCATAGAGATCGGTAATAAGGGAAACATGTTACCACCAACACAGAATTCCTACAGTATGTAGAAGGACAAAGAGCATTAGAATTCCAGCAAAGAGGAAGGGAATGCCAAAAAAAATCAGATAGGTTAGACGTGAATACTGGTCTGGTCCAGATTCTTGGGGCAGCTGTCTACCTCAGATGTCATCAGCTTCTTGTCTGGGTGAAGAGCAGCAGGAGATATTTTTAATATGAGGCCTCCAGTGAGTTGAGAGGTCCAGTCATGTAAGGGTGCTTTTATAATATGAGAAACATGAATCTATGCCCTGAAGTTTGGCTGCACAGGGAGTGGTCAACAATACCTTGTGTGGTCCTTTCCATTGTGGTTGTAAGGCTTCCTTGAGAAAGTATCTTGTTGAAGATTGTGGTGATATACATCTTTGTCTCCCAGGAGCACCCTGTGAAGAGATTATTCTTCTAGAGCAGTAGTATCCTTAAGAGCCTTGTGAGCTCCTTGCAGTAGGTCAGAATATGTCCTTTAAGCAAGACAGGCTCATATAGTCCTTGATCTAATCTCATAGGTCACCCTTTGATGATTTCAAATAGGGAAAGCTTAGGGCCAGCCCCATGGTCTAGTGGTTAAATTTGGCATGCTTTGCTTCAGCGGCCTGGGTTCAGTTCCCAGGTGTGGACCTACATCACTCATTGGTGGCCATGCTGTGGCAGTGACCCACATACAAAATAGAGGAAGATTGGTATGGATGTTAGCTCAGGGTGAATCTTCCTCAAGCAAAAAGAGGGAGATTAGCAACAGATGTTAACTCAGGGTGAATCTTCCTCACCAAAAAAATAAAAATAAAAAATAGGGAAAGCTTGTGCTTCCCAAAAGGTGTGGACCTAAGGTTAAATAATACCAAAGGCAGGGCCTTCATCCATGGGAGATTAAAAGATTCTATGAGTTTGACCAATTGAGTTTTTATGATCACATTAGTTGTTTCAATGAGACCAGAAGATTGAGGATGATAGGCACAAGGAAAATGTACAGTGTGCCAGATTTTACACACAGATTGTAGGATGTGACCTGTAAAATGAGGTCCTCAGTTGCTGTGAAGCTCTGAGGGGACACCCCAGGTAAGTATAATCTTTTCTAGGAGAATTTTGCTTACAGTGTGAGCTGCTGCCCTGCAGCATGGGAATGCTTCAGTCCCGTGGGAAAACATGCAGACTATCACTAAAGCATATTTATATCCTGGAGATGGTGGTAGTGGATGAAGTCCAACTGCCATGTCTCGAAGGGCCCAGAAGGTAAAGGAAATGGCACATTAACTATGGATGGGCTTTCCAGGGTTATGTTTAGGACATCTATGATGTCCCTTTGAGGGATTATCCTCAAAGCCATTTTGGGTGACAGTTTCCATTAATATTGTTTTCCCCAAAGCACCATCTTATCAATATTCCAGTGATTTACCTGTTTCTTTTCTCTTTTTTTTTTTTTGTGAGCAATATCAGCTTTGAGCTAACATCCGATGCCAATCCTCCTCTTTTTGCTGAGGAAGACTGGCCCTGGGCTAACATCCATGCCTATCTTCCTCTACTTTATATGGGACGCCGCCACAGCATGGCTTGACAAGTGGTGCATCAGTGCATGCCCGGGATCCGAACCTGCAAACCCCAGGCAGCCCAAGTGGAGCACACGCACTTAACCGCTACGCCACCAGGCCGGTCCCTCCAATGATTTAAACTATGAACATAGCTTAGAATATGTTCCTGGAGGTTATCAGGGAGGAGAAGATGGCCATTAGGATCATACCATAATTTTTTCTTCCCATCACATGTGAAACCTTCTGCTGTCCATTTTCTCTTTTCCTATTTGGTAGCCAATGTTGGGCTTCCATTGATTTAATTTTTAAATCTCCCACAAAATTAAGGGTAATTTTGGTTTTAGGGCAAATTCAAATGAGGTTTGTAATCTCAAAGAGCCGCATTTTTTTGCCACATGTTTTGCAGCTAAATCAGCAAATTAATTACCTTTACTTTCTTCCATGTTCATCTAAAATGTCCAGGAGGGCCGGCCCCGTGGCTTGGCGGTTGGGTGCGCGCACTCCGCTGCTGGCGGCCTGGGTTCGGATCCCGGGCGTGCACCAACACACCGCTTCTCCAGCCGTGCTGGGGCCGCGTCCCACATGCAGCAACTGGAAGGATGTGCAGCTATGACATGCAGCTGTCTGCTGGGGCTTTGGGCAGAAAATAAATAAGTAAATAAAATTATAAAATGTCCAGGAATTTTTATTACTGCTAAAGACCTCGGTTTCTCAATGGCATCCAGAAGATCTAACACATAGGAGGTATTTTTCATCTTTTGACCTGAAGAGGTTAAGAATCCTCTTTGTTTCCAAAGCGTGCCATCATCATGGGTTACTCCAAAGGCACATCTGCTGTCTGCATAGATATTGGCAGTTTTCCCTTTGACTAGATAACAGGCTTGTGTTAGGGCTATAAGTTCAGCCTCTTGTGCAGAGGTAGCCATTGGTAAAGGACCAGCTTCTATTGTTTCTATTAAAGACACAATTGCATGTCCTACCTTATATTTGCTTTTTTCATCTTTCAGATAAGATTCATCAGTAAACCAAACTTCATCAGCATTTTCAAGTGGGATTTCTTGTTAAATCCGGCCTGGGGACCAATAATTGATGTGTCAAAGTGAAATAGTCATGAGGTGTGCCATCACAAGCCAATGTGAGGAGAGTGGAAGGATTGAGGGAATGTCAGTGAGTAAGAGTGGTATTAGGTGAAGATAGAAGAAAAAGCTCATAGGAGGTTAGCCTACTGGCAGAGAGGTGCTGAGGATGATGAGAATTAAGAAGGGCTTCCGCTGAGTGAGGTATGTAAATAGAGGAGAACTCACATTAGTTTCTTCAGCCATTTTAAAGAGAACTGCTGTTGCAGCAATGGCTTCATGCAGGGAGGTGGTCCGTTAGATACAGGATCTAGTTGTTGGCTGTAGTAGCCTATTGGCCTATGTTGTCCTCCGTGCTGTCGAGAAAGGATGCTAATGCATTTCCTTCTTTCTTATGGACAAAAAGGAAAAAGGACAATTTATAGTTAGGATGCCCTAAGGCCAAGTTGTCGAGGAGATTTTGCTTAATGGTCTCAAAGGTGTTTTGATGTTCTTGAGTCCAGTTGAGGGGTTCTGGTCGGTTAACTTTAAGCAGAGAATATAAGGGTTGAGCCATCATTGAGAAGTTGAGAATCCAGTTTCTGCAATAACCAGCTAATCCTAAAAATCTCCTCAATTGTCTTTTAGTTTGGGGAATGGGGAAAGAAAGATCAACCCTTGGTTGGATATTAAATGTCCTAAATATTCAATTTGGGGCTGATTAAATTGTAGCTTCTCCTTAGAGACTTTGTGTCCCTTGGAAGCAAGTTCCCTTAAGAGGTATAATCCATCTGTGTTAGATGCCTCCTTTAATATTGAGCAAAGGAGGAGATGATCCACATATTGTTATAAAGTGGGGTTTTTTGAAAAGTTTATATTTGCTGTATTTGCCCTTAAAATCTCAGAGAAGTAGGTTGGACCTTCAGTATAACCTTGGGACATGATTCTCCATGTATATTATTGTCCATCCCAAGTAAAGACAAATAAAAATTGGCTATCAGGATCTAAAAATGCTGTAGAAGGCACTAGAAAGGTCTAGAATCATAAAGGATTTGCTATCTGCAGGAATAGAAGACAGTAAGTTATGAGGGTTAGGCACAACAGGGTGTCTAGGTATTACAATGTTACTGATGGCTCTCAAATCCTGTACTAACTTCCATCCTTTTCCATGAGGCTTATGTACAAGAAGGATGAGAGTATTGCAAGGCCTCAAGCAGGGAATATTGAGCCCTTGTTTTAGATATTCTTCAATTATAAACTTAATGCCTTTAGTTGCTTCAGCATGTAATATTAGGTAAATGCTTATTTGGTCTACTTCAATCTTTAGTGGAAAGGCAGAATGAATATGGCCAATGTCTGTGGAATTTTTTGACCAGAGACAGTCAGGAACATTATCTAAGATAGGATTTTCTTATTTATTGACTTGATTGGGTAAGATAGGGATGGAAACCATTATGAGCTTAGGATCATTTTTTAAAGAATGATTAGGGTCTCTAAGTATTCTCAATTCAAGAAATATTTCCCCCTCTGGAGAGAAAGAGATACTGGCTTATATGTTTCAAGGAAATCTCTCCCAAGTAAATGGATGTAGGCAGAAGGAAATAACAAGAATGGGTGAGATCCTGACACTGGGCCTAATTGAAAAGGAATTCGGAATGACTTAAAGACAGTCATGGGGTAATTTGAAACTCTCACCCTTGGTATACATTCTGAAATCTGAGGAAGGAGACAAAAAAGGCTGGTAAGGTTGGGACCAATAAGGTGGCCCTGGTGCTGATGAGGGCTTTAGTGACCTAATCTCCAATAATCAGATCAGTTTCCCCCAAAGAATTGGTTAGGAGGGAAGGAAATATCCCCTTTGAATCCTCAGAGCAGCCCCATTGTTGACAAGGTTGTAGGGTTCCCCTTTGGGAAAGGATGGTTGAGATTGAGATTCTTGCCAGGGGGCCTGAGTTTTCTTCTTTAGGTTATAACAATCTTTCCTCCAATGACCAGGTTTTTTACAGTAATTACAGACACTCTTTACAGGGGTATTGTTGGTCTCAGGAGGTTTATGAGTCAGTTGTTGCATCTGATCTTGCATAATTTGTGTGGCTTGAATTTGAACATCTAGAGCTTGAGCAGTTTTCATTTTGGCTGCTTTCTGAATTATTTTAGAAAATTGTTCAGCCAATTTAACTAAATCATGTGTTTCCATATTGGCCCAGTTGAGTGTGTCTTTTTACAAGAGTAGCAAGTTCATCTTCTAACCCATTGACAAAAGTCGATTTAAACAGAAAGCAAGTTTCATAATTAAGGTGATCAATTCCAGAGTACTGTTTAAAGAGCTTTTCAAGTTTGTCAAAATAATCAAACATGGATGCATCAGATTTTGTACACTTTATTGACTACTTTTCCAATCAATAACTTTTGGGAAAACATCAGGAATTTTGTCATGAAGCCTCTTGGCTAATTTATGGACATCCCATAGAGCCCCCTTACCTTGTTTAGAAAAATCTTCCATGGGGCTGTTCCATCCTGCCTTACATAATTTGGCTCTCCCTTCTCCCACAAGCATGTGGATAAGCTGATATAGGTCTGAATAGTTGGGATGATCATTTTCAGTATTTAACTGGAATTCTTTGGTAAATTTAATGGGATTTTCCTTCGGGTCAGGGAATCCCTTAGGTAGAGCTAATAACTGAGATTTTGTCCAACGGCTGTAGGAGACTGACTAACAGGTTATTTCTGTCTCCTGTCTTAACCTTAACAGGGGCTGCAAATGTGAGGTGATCAACAGGAGACTCAGGATCATCATTATAAAAAGCAAGTTCAGTGAAGAAGAGGAGGTGGACGAGAAGCAGAAGCAGTTATACTAGCAGAGGAAGCATCGGCTGACTTTTCAAGCTTGGCAAGTCTTTGAGAGAGATCTGAATTGGCTTCAGTAAGTTTAGAATTAAGAGCTTGCAGGGAAGCCACTTATTTGCTGTTTCATTTAGAGATCTTGAGATACCAATTAAACTAATGTTTCCATTCAATTTGTTGGTTTGATGGCCTTTTTCCAATTGAGCGTGCAAGTAAACCAATTCAGAAATTTCAAAGGAGCCCCATTTAGGCCAATGAAGCCTTAAATCATCCTGAGGGATGTGGGTCCAGTGGAACAAGAATCTCCATGTAGAAGGACCATAATTTTTAAATGTAAATCCAGCAGGGGTCCCAGAGGGGAGTTGCCCATCAGCAGCTCCCTTAGAGCATGGACTTCCCATTTGTACATACTTATCAAACAAAGGCCTAAGAGACGAAAGGGAACAGATTTCCCTACAAAGCCTGCACAAAACACACCCAAATAAAGACTTAAGCCTCGACCAATGGACGGGTGGTTTGAGTCCTGGGGGACTTACCAAAGAGAGCTGGGGCCACTGGGAGGAGATGAAAGGGTTCAAAGGACTCTTGACAGCACCTCGCTCATGTCCACTGATGGTGCTCAGGGCAAGCTGCCCCAGGAAGCACCACTCTGGTATGCGGATTATTTCGAGCTGAAGACAATAAGGACTCAGAGAACTCAGGAAAAATATTTGAGTTTCTCCTCCCAAACTGCCTAAAGAATTTAAAACAAAAGATCTGTTTTAGGAAGGAGTTATTATCATGACTGCTATAAAAGGTAATTTAGGATAGAGGTTACAATAGAAAAGGCACCAACAAGCCCATCTTATCGGGAGTTCTGTCTCTCTGGCCACATTCTTTGGATGGCCCTGCGAGGAGTTGTCAGACAATCATTTACAAGGGAAGTCTCCATTTGTAAAGGTATCTCCCTCTCTGTTTGGAGAAGAGAGGGGGATGAGCTCATTTCTAGTGACTTATCAATGTGGAAGGTGAGGCCTTGGGGCTGCATAATAACCTTACTCGTGTTTACTGTGCTTTAGTGGTAATCTCCTGTAACTGACTCCCCCCACCCCCAACATCCTCCTTTGTCATTGGCTGAAAATGATATTTAAGACGAGAATTTCTGCTATTGTGTTGAGAAACACAGTGTCCCTCCCTGCTTTCTCCCATGTATACATGTTATCAAACTTGGTATTATTTTCTCCTGCTAACCTGTCTTGTTGATTATTTGGCCAGCCAGAAGAACCTTAAGGGAACGGGCAGAGGGAGATTCTCCCTCTTCCCCCGACACCACGCAGCAGTGCCAGAGTCAGGGGTCGGTCACTCTGGATCCCACCTCTGACATCATACAATGTCAATTAATAAATGAGATGAACTGCAAGAGAAGCAAGAGGTTTATTTGGGGTCCTGGGAATTGCAATTCAGGAGGCACATATTTGGGTAGAAATTCAAATGTGCTCTGAAATGGACAAAGGAGGCAGCAGGGAATTATAAAGGCAAAACCACAAGCTTAAATAAGTTGTCTTGCACAATTAATGATTAGTTCTGGCAAGGAGAGAGCTGACATGCCAGTAGGTGATTGATTCTTAAGTTGTTGCTAAGCAGTTTGCTTATTTCTGGAAGGAGAATATCTCCAGAATATGGTTTCTGTGGGCAGGCAAAGTTCAAAAGCTCAGTCCACACTTGGCTATGGCCGTGCATAAGCCTCCCTTAATGGCCTCCCAGCTCCATTTTAGAAGTCTTGACATATGTTACTCTATTTTGGTATCCTCATCTTGAGTGAAAACAATAGAGCAATCAGCCAGCAGTTAATGGAGTTGAACCACTGGGTGTGGTCCATAAAAGAGGAAGAGAGCCCTACCAATACCAGTGTCTCATGACAGTGGGCTTACCCAAAGCTGTGCCCCACCTTAGGACCTATATCAGAGGTTTCACTCTGTGGGGGGAATAGACCTCACTAATAATCCAGAAAGTCACTGAACAAATAAATAAGCAAATTACAATAAAACTCCATGAAGAAAGGGGACCAGTACCAAGAGTTACTACAATATACTACCTGTGACTTCTGATTTACAACAAAATTATGAGACATACAAAGATACAGAAAAGTACAAATTATACACTGGGAAAAAACAGCAACTGAATAAATGACCCAACTCTTCCAGGAAACCCCAGTAAAATTAACAGGTGACATGTCAGCAGAAAAAAGGGAGGTCAGAAGGCAGAGGAATAACATATTCAAAGTGCACAAAGAAAGAACTGTCAACTAACAACCCTATATTCACAAAAAATATCATGTAAAAAAATGAAGATGAAATACTTTTCAGATAAACAAAACTGAAAGCATATATTGACAGCCAACTGCCACGCAGTAACCACCGAAGGGGTTCTTCAGGCTGAAAGCAAGTGATCCCAGGTGGTAATTCATATCAATATAGAGAAACAAAACTCCAGTATAAGTAATTATATAATTATGAAAGACAGAATAAATATGCATTTTCTCCTTTCTTCTCTTAATTGATATCAAAGGGATTGTATAAAATACTATATGTAAAGTGTTGTTGGGACTATAATATTTAGAAATGTAATACACGTGTAATATGTTTGCCATTAAATGCACAAAAGTCATGGTGGGAGCAAAGGAAATGACTACAAATGGTAAAGAAATTAGTGTAACAAGATACTATCGGTTATATTGTTAATAGATATAATCTGCATGACAATACCACAAAGATGGCAAAAGAGAATAGAGCTATACATGAGTAATATTTGCATGTATCACCGAAATCAAGGTACTATAAATCTAGAGCTAATATTTTTTTTTTTGTGAGGAAGATCAGCCCTGAGCTAACATCCGATGACAATCCTCCTCTTTTTGCTGAGGAAGATTGGCACTCGACTAACATCCGTGCCCATCTTCCTCTACTTTATATGGGACACCGCCACAGCATTGCTTGACAAGCAGTGTGTCGGTGCGCGCCCGGGATCCGAAACTTAGAACCCGGGGCCGCCGAAGCGGAGCGTGCACACTTAACCACTGTGCCACCGGGCCGACCCCTAAAGCTCCTTCTTATAAATTAAGAAGTATATGTTAAACAGTAGAGCAACTTCTAAAAAAAACCCTTCAAGAATGTAGTGAAAAAGTTATTTAAAAATTAAAATGCTTGGGGCTGGCCCCGTGGCTTAGCGGTTAAGTGCGTGCGCTCGGCTGCTGGCAGCCCGGGTTCAGATCCCGGTCGCGCACTGATGCACCGCTTCTCCGGCCATGCTGAGGCCGCGTCCCACATACAGCAACTAGAAGGATGTGCAGTTATGACATACAACTATCTACTGGGGCTTTGGGGGAAATAAATAAATAAATTATAAAAAAAAAAAATTAAAATGCTACATTAGAAAATGTTCACTTAATGCAATAGAAAGCTATAAAGGAATAGCAGAGAAACTGAAAAGAATGTAAGAATTCTAAAAAACAGAAAGTAAAATGGCAGAGGTAACTGTATGTCAATAGTACTAAATGTGAATGTACTACCAGACACAAACATAGGTTCTTTACCTGCCACACAAGAGGGACCAAATAAAACTGGAATGCCAGGCTTATGGCAAGGAAAAGGTTTTCATTTGGGTGACGTGCGCTGGGAGACAAGAGTGAGCCCTCAAATTTGCCCCGTCTCCCTGAAAGATGGGAGGCAAGGGGTTTTAAAGGTTGTGAGGAATGCGGCATCTTGTAGGGAGGGGGAGCCTGTGGCCTTGCTGGTCAGCGCTTTCCCACCAGCCTCCATTTGGCCTGTGAGGCTGCTGGCAGGGAGGAGGATGGCGAGATAAGGGAATCACGGGTGTCCTTGGTTGTCTGCCTCCACTGTGGAGGGTGGATTCTGGTGCTGGGGAGCCAAGGAGTTGGCGCCTGTGGAGCTTCAGCTTCTTGACATTCTCTGGATATCAGTTTCCCTGTAACAAACCTCAAGAACCAGTAATTAGCCAAAACTTCAGTGTGAGCCCAGTGTGAGGCCACCTGGGCTTTTAACAATTTGTAACTTCTATCTGCCTTGTGAAGTTCAGGGATACAAAGGTTTAAAAAAAACCCAATATTTACCATATGAATGTAGCTTAGAGAAGCAGATAAAGGGGATGCTGCTTTTGGTTTTAACCCCATATATGTTGGGTTTAACGTAGGGGAACTGATATCAGGGCCATCATCAAATGGATTATATTATCCAAACAGGCAGAAGATATTGTCACCTCAGATTAAAAACATAAACTGTGATCTAAATAGATGCTATGTAGAAAAAACAGACTTTAGATTCAAAGAGACAAATAGATTAAATGTAAAGCGTAGGAAATATACATCTGTAAACAGTTCCCACAAGAATAGCTAAAGAGATGATAGAAATAGCCAGCCAAATAGACTTGAAAACAAAAAATATCACTAGAGATATTGAAGGACATTATGTCATGCCAAAACGGTCAAAGTTTATGGGCTGCATCTCAAACAGAACATAGAAAAAGATTTACAGCCATCAATGCCTATACTAGCAAAGAAGAGAGATCTCAAATCAGTAACCTAACCTTTCACCTTAACAGACTTGAAAAGATGAAGTACCAAACCCAAAGCAAGGAGAAAAGCAAATAATAAAAATTAGAGCAGAGATTAATGAAATGATGAATAGATAAAACCAAAGAAAAAATCAATGAAACCAAAAGTGGGCTCTAGAAAAAGATTAACAAATTGACAAATCTTGAGCTAGATTGATCTAGAGACAAAGGAGGAAGATTCAAATTAATACAATCAAGAAGAGAGAGGGTTGGGCCTGGCCTGGTGGCGTAGCAGTTAAGTTCGCACCCTCCGCTTCGGTGGCCTGGGGTTCACAGGTTCAGATCCTGGGCGTGGACCAACGCACTACTTGTCACGCCATGCTGTGGCGGCGTCCCATATAAAGTAGAGGAAGATGGGCACCGGTGTTAGCCCAGGGCCAATCTTCCTCAGCAAAAAAAGAGGAGGATTGGCAACAGATGTTAGCTCAGGGCTAATCTTCCTCACACACACACACACACACACAAAATGAAATGTTCAAAAAAAAAGAAGAAGAGAGAGGGATATTATATTACTACTGACTGAACAAATGAAAAGAATTTTAAGGAATTCAATGAACAATTATATGGCAACTGAAGAAATGGATAAATTTCTTGAAAGACTGAAACTAACTAAAGAATAAATGGAAAAACTGAATAGAACTATAAGTGAAGTGGTTGAATTAGTAAACAAACAAACACTCTTCAATTAAACCTAGGCCCAGATGGCTTCAACTCAAAATTCTCCAAACACTCAAAGAAGATTTATTACAGCTTCTCCACATACTCTTCTAAATGGAGTCTACACTCCACACTCACTTTGTGAAGCCAGTTCTACTCTGATATCAAAACCAAGTGTATCACCAAAAAAAAAAAACACCCCTATTCCTTTTGTGAATATGAATGCAAAAAACCTCAACAAATACTAACAAGCCCAATCCAGCAACATATAAAAAGAATTAAATATCATGACCAGGTAGGTTTATTCCAGGGATGAAAGGTTGGGTTAACACCTCAAAATCCATCAATGGAATAAAGGGTATCAATAGAGTAAAAAGCCAAAATGGCAAGATCATTTTATTGATTCGGGGAAAATAACTGGCAAAATCCAGTACCCTTTCATGATTAAAACACCCAGCATACCAGGAATAGAAGGAAATTGCCTTACTTCATAATGAGCGTGTGTGGAAAACCCACAGCTAATATTATTTTTCATGGTGAAAAACTGGATGTTTTCCCCTGAACATAAGGAACCAAAGAAGGATGTCCGCTCTTGCCACTTCTAGAATGTACTGGAGATTTTATCCAGAACCATTAGGCAAGAAAAGGAAATAAAATGCATGCAGATTGGTTAGGAAGATGTAAAACTCTTTCCACTTCCAGATGAGGTGTCTTGTGTAGAGGTTCAGAATATGTCACCCCAAGATATGACACATTGGCATATTGATTATTTTGAATTAAAATTACTTGAGAAACAGCCATCACAAGAAGGATGCTCTGACCCTCCTTTGTTTCCCCGGAAAGCAAGAGATTAATCTCTCATGTGAAAGGCACCCTCTTTGAACCAGGAGTGTAGAAGGCAACCTTATCATCAGAGACAGGGAATTTGTTGCTGAGAAGGCTGTATATACAAACCTTGTTATTTCTTCACCATTTACTACAACTAGCTCAAATCCCTCTGCCTTGTCAGTTCTTCCCAAATATATTGTTCCTATGTCTAAAAGGTATAAAAGCTTCCTGCTCTGGTCACTTCTTTGAGTCTCATTTTTTTATGAGTCCCCCATATGTAGGAAATCAAATTAGTTTTTTCCTGTTAATATGTCTTACATCAATTTAGTTGTTAAACTAGTCAAAGAACCTAGAAGGGAAGAAGTTAAATTTTTCCATCCGTATATTTGCTTATAGAAAACTCTAATCAGTTCACATACACAAAAAAACTATTAGAACTTCTAACTGAGTTCTGCAATGTTGTAGGATACAACATCAAAAAATAAAAAAGAAACAATTGTATTTCTATACACTTGCAATGAACAATGTGAAAATGAAATTAAGAAAACAAATGCATTTACAATAGCATCAAAAGAATAAGATACTTAGGAATAAATTTAACAAAAGTACAAAGGAAATACCAGGAAAACTACAATCATCGACAGACATTAATGAAGGCATCAATAAGTTGCAAAACATCCCAATTTCATAGATCAGAAGACTAAACATTGTTGAAATAGCACTGCTCCCCAAAATGATCTGGAGTCAACACAATGCTTATCATATTCCCAGCTGATTTTTTATGGAAATTATCAAGATGGTTTATAGATTTCTATAGAATTGCAGGGAGTCAGAATAACCAAACCAAACTTGAAAAAGAAAACAAATTGGCTGGACTAAGATTTCCCGATTTCAAAACTTTGTACTAAGCAATGGTCATCAAGATAGTGTGGTACTGACACAAGGATAGTCATACAGAGCTGTGGAATAGATTGAGATTTGAGAAATAAACCCACACATCTATGGTCAACTGATTTTTTTTAAAGCGCTAAAAATGAGGAAAGAATATTCTTTTCATAAATTGGTGCTGGGCCAAGTGGACAGCCATATGAAAAGAAAGGGGTTGTACACATATCACACCACATACGGTAATTTACCAAGAAGAATCAAAGACATAAACATGAGAGTAAAACCATAACACTTTTAGATCAAACATAGGAAAAAGTTCTTGACATTGGATTTGTCAAAGAATTGTTAGACATGACGTCAAGAACAAAAATGGGGGGGAAATGTAATTTGGACTTCATCAAATTAATGAGGATTGATTGATGGGGGAAGCTGCAGGTTTGTGGTAGTGAGTGGAGTCCATATTTGTAGGTAAAGAGTATCAATACTCTTTGATGGTGGTTGAGAGCCCTGAACAGGTGGTGACTTAGATTTGGACAAAGGCATCCGCCTTTTGGTTAAAGACACCCTGTGGTGTGGTAGCATTTGTATGTTCTGAAATGTGAGTAACCTTAATTGTGACTGGTGCCTGGGGAATGTCCCTCCAAATTGGGGCACTCCAAATGGGTTGCCCTTGAATGTGAAAATTGTCCCACTGCCATTGGCCCAACCAAACCACTAGCCTGTTAGCAACTGCCCATTAGTCAGTAAAAATCTGGAGAAGAGAATTCTCATGGGCAATGGTGCTCTGCACAGCCATTTGTACTGCCACCAGCTCAACACGGCGAACCAACCCTGACTTGCCATCTTTGATAAGAATGGCACCACTGGCAGGGTGGTACAGTACACTCTCCATCAGGCTCCACCAGGTACAGTGGTGGTATTACTGTCAGTGAAGTATACAGACTCCCTTTGTCACTCCATCAGCTCTTCTCAGGGGCTTCCCCAGGTCACTAGAGTCTTAGGCAATGGAGGTGCTGTCACCAGTTCCTCAAGGTCCATGGGCAGGGGACTGAGGACCAGGGAACTCACATCCTCCTGTAATTTAGAAAGACCTGCCATGTCAGGTTTAGCCTGTTCCTGAAGGTACCATTTCCATTTTAGCAAAGAGGCATTTGTGGCCATGCCGAGCCGCTGTTGGGAGGCATTCCTTATCCATGATGTAACAGGAATGTGGGCACGCAGGAGAACAGGCTCCTTTCCTGTGAAGGCCTCTGTTTGTAACAAAGCCCAATAAGAGGCAGGAATTTGATGTCTAAGGGGGTATATCAGGCAGCTATGGAGGGGAGCCATCAGGTCCAGAAGCCCATAGGCAACCAGGAAGAGCTATGTTTAGTCCGTGGGTCCTGGATGCGTAGTCCCTCGTAGCCAGTGCTTCAACCCAAAGGAGTAGCTAGGATGATGCAGGGGGAGAGCTTGATGAAACGACCTTTGCACCAGCTGTAAGCCTTGCTGTTGAGTTTCTCCCCAAAGAAATGTGGAAGATTTGCATGTGACTGCATAAATAGGTCTGAGAATGATGGCTAAGTGCAGTGTTTTTTGCCTCCAAAATGGTAAGAGACCTAAGACGTGTTGGGATTCTCATAGCTTGATGGGAGGCTGAATAGTTAACAATTGATGTTTAATTGCAAGCAGAACTTCCCGGCCTTTAGAAGATCAATTAATGCCCACAAATTTAACAGTTGTGGCTGCCTTTGAATTTTATGTGGGGCAATAGCCCAATCTCTATGTTGTATGTAGGTCAACAGCCATGTTAGGGCCTTGTGCACCACATCTTCTGAGGGGCCCCAAGTTAGAATGCCATCAGTATGGTGTCAGATGGTGCAAGGGGGCACTCTAAGGGCATCCAGGTCTTGCTACCAAAGATTGTGGGCAACAGCCTGGCTGTTAAGATAGCCAATAGGCAGCCGGGTAAAGGTATATTGGGTGCCTTCGAATGTGCAAATGATCTGGCTGGGACTCCTTGGTGATCAATACTGAATAGGACGTGTCAGCTAGATTGATCATGGCAAAGTAGTCCCCTGGAGCCCTTTGGATGTCTTCAATTAACTGGGCAATGTTGGGAATGGGAGCCTTACTAGGGGACACCTGAGAGTTAAAATTGCGGCAGCTGAGTGTAAGACGCCCCTCTGTAGTAGTGGGCTTCAATACCCCCCAAATGGGAGAATTGAAAGGACAAATGGTGTTTAATAAATCTTGAGTTATGGGCTGCAATTCCTCAGGCCCATCTCACAAACAATATTGGGGGGTATTTACTGTCTTAATCAGGTGTGGCAGTTTTACTGGCTGCCAATATGCAGCTCCCCCCAGGAAGGCCAGGAATGTGGGTTTGTTCCAGATGGTGTGGTGGCGCCTCAAGGCATCCATGCCTATAACAGGAAAGGGCAGGGCCACCACTAAAAGATTTCTAACACAGATTGTTCCAAGAGCGACATCCAATGGAAGTTGAACGCCTTCTCCTCTCCCACCTGTTACACCTTGTAATTTAAAGGGTGTTATGTTTGGAGGGTTCCCGGGAAGCACTGTAATTGGGCTCCAGGGTCAATGAGAGCAGTAAAATGTTGTTTATTATGTGTGTCCCAATGGATCATTAAAGAAGTATATGGGAGATTGTTTCCCAGAGGATGGACAAGCTCCGGGCGGGGGCCTTGGCAGCTGCCACTCTCAGAGATCAGGGTACGGGATCCCGGATCCTGCTGCCAGGGCTAGGATATTCTGAGAGCTGACCCCATCCATCCTTGGGGCAGGGCCAGCCGTCTCTTGAAGAGCCTGCAATGCCTGAGCATATGCTTCTAACTTGTGGTCGGGCTGTCCCAAAATTAGGTCATTAGGGACCCCTGATCTCCAGAGATGCCAATACAGGGAGACCTGGTAGTCAGCTCATGAGGGAGGGAGCTGGGTCGAGGTGCCACCCCTCTGCGGGAGCAATAAGGGGCCTGGAAGCCCCCATATTCCCTAGGGCTCCTAAGTAGGTTCCTGGCTGAGGGTGCAGCAGGTCTCATTCACCTTTACCAGCAAAGAAGCTATGGAAAATTCTCTTTTTTGTGTCCAGCTACAGCATCAATGCAGCCTAATGCCTGTTGTACTGTACGGGACATTTCTATAATTGTAACAGCACGGCCTTATAATTAGGCAACAACCCTTTAAGAAGAACTCCTTAGATGCTGGCCCCAAGGGTACCTCCTCTGGATTGGAAATGGTCAGGGGCTCTCTGGGGTATGACACTCAACAAAATGATATGCGCATTGAACCATTCTAGTTTTATGTAATAGGACGTGTGTTTCATCTACGGTTTTCCACTCACAGTGGGCCCTAGCTATAACAACTGTGACAGATGCCTGGGCTTGGATGCCAATCTCCAACTCCGGGGAGGCAGAGCTGCTTCCTCCTTATCCCTGTGGGCTCCAGAGCCTTGGCGGGTCTCTTCAGAGTCCAGTTCCTTTTTAATTTTGTCTGCACCTTCTGCCCTGGTGGCTCAACCCATTCAGGTGTGCCCTCACTGTGGTGACAAGTCTGCAGGCTCCCCTGGGTGTCTCTAATAAAATGGACCCTCAATACCTTGAGTTTTTTTAACAAATTGTGAATTTGGGGATCTTTGGCCAAATGGCCAGCTGCCACATCTCAGCCTCTGTGAGCAACAGCTCAGAGCTGGTTCCAAAGACCCATAAGAGTCAACCCAGTGCCCTTCTCCCCCTCCCTTTTGACAAACTTTTCTAGAAAATCTTTCATTTCTGTCATGGTATAGTTACCATAGTTATGTGACTCTCTCTCTCATCCATGCTGGTCATCGTTGGACCTCTTGGTACAATGGATAGTGACAGGAAACACCTGAGAAGGAGGTTGCCTCTTCCCTGACTCACATGCTGCCACCTCCCATTCTAGGGTGTCCCAATGAACCTCTGGGGGGCTGGAGTCCACCTCTACCTGTGCAAAGTTAGCTGATGTATTTGGGATAGCTCCCGAGCCCCAAGAATGTAGCAATGGTGATTTGGCAGGGTGATACACCACCAGGCTCAGTAAAGCCCAAGCCACTCGAGCAGGGGTCTTACAAGCATCTAGCAGTTTTTCAGCCTCCTCTGGGGACTTGGGAGGAGCTAGTACCATGTGTTTAGGGGCCCTCCATTTAGTAAGAATTCATTTTGCTGCACTATGTCAGGGGTGGGACTCGCAATATCCCATGGGGTCAGGGGACGATTTGTGACAGCAGCAAGGAATGCAGCAACATAAGAAGCACTTGCCTGGGCCATGTTTGCCCAGCCAGTATGCCATGATGCCCCCGGTAGAGTTGCCTCTGTCACGGGTTAGGGCTGGCTGTCCAAGCTCAACACCTCAGTACCGACCACTGACACAGTGGGCGCAGCAGCCAGCCTCCCCTTCCAGCACTAATCTAGGGGAACTCTCCTTGGCTCCCAAGACCTGATAGCCCAGGCCCCTGGTTCCTGCCTGGGAGAAAGAGGCAGGGCCCTACCTTCCCAGTTAGCTCACCTTGGTTCAACACCAGGACTTTCTAATATGATTATAGCCGATCACCTCCAGACCTGACACACAGTGGGGCTCGTTCAGAGATGACCCACCTCAGACTGAGGCCTGCAGGTTGGTCCCTGCAGGGCAGTCTGGCCTTTTACAGCACTGACTATTTAGAGTGGGAATCTGAGGCAAAACCCAGCAGCAGCAATATTCAGTGGGGGAAATCCCCACTACAGCCTGCCCACAAGCAGTGGGTCCTTCCCACAGAGACTGTGCAGTCTGGGAGAGGAGGTTGGTAAGCCCTTCACAGCTCCAAGGTATTGAGTGGGGTACAAACTGCCCACAACCCCATCCCCATTGCCAATTGTGTGGAGAAGCTGGAGCTGGTGTATTGAATTAATAATAGGCAAATTATGAGCTGCTGAATGAGGGGGCACAAGCTGATAGCGGCTCAAGACAAGGGTGACATGAGTGAAGCCATATTGTAGAACAGAAAAACCCTATTGTAACTTTGAATGACCTCTGACTAACTAACCCAGCTGGATACGCACCTTCCAGGAGATCTAACTGCTCTGTAGATTTTACAACCCCTGCTTGTGCGTGTACCTCCCAGCTGCGATAAGATGATAACTTTGTTCTTTCGAATTCCTTAGGAATGTGATGACCCCCGAACAGAGCGTCTATGCTGATAGCCATCATCAGTGAAAACTGAAAGATCTGGTGTGGCGACTCCCAGTCTGTAACACCAGAAGATCAACATTCCTAACCCCCTCCCCAATAACCCACCGCCCCATATAACTGCTGTAAGATTTTGTGTCCCCTTAAGATGGTGCTCTGAGACATTAGTCAGCCGTCTTCCCCCTTGCTAGCAAGCTGTAATAAACTGCCTTTTCTTTTCCACCATCTTGCCTCTTGACAATTGGCTTTTGTCTTGCTGCAAGCAGATCATGCCCTTTGTGCGATAACAAAGCCATCTACACAGGGTCAGCAGGGAGCTCCCTCAGCACCTGAGCTCCCATTTGGGGAAAGTGAAACCCACAGGGTCATTTTGATTGAAGGTGTAGTTTCAAGACACCCACACAAAGGAAACAGAGTCACAAGATTTATTATGTACAGATCACAGAAGCAGGGGTGAGGGTGCAGTGAGCCAGGGGAAGGGCAGTCCTCTGTGCCAGGTCACAAGCCAGCAGGAGGTAGAGAGCAGGGAGCAAGCGCCCATTACTTATAAGGTAGTTGGGGCAGAGGTCACCAACTTTTAACAGACTTAACTCTAAGTGCTTTTTTTTTTTTGGTGAGGAAGATTGGCCCTAAGCTAACATCTGGTTCCAGTCTTCCTCTTTTCGCTTGAGGAAGATTGTCGCTGAGCTAACATCTATGTCAATCTTCCTCTATTTTGTATGTGGGATGCCGCCACAGCATGGCTTGATGAGTGGTGTGTCGGTCCATGCCCAGGATCCAAACCTGTAAAATCCAGGCTGCCGAAGCAGAGCACAGGAACTTAACCACTAGGCCAACCCCTCCAAGTGCTTATTTTAGAAGGTGTCCTGGGAAAGTAAAGTGGGAACTTGTGGCGGGAATCCTAAGCTCAGGTCCTTCTCTAAACATCAGATTCTGGGAGTGAGCAGGGGTGTCGCACTGTAACACGCCTAGGCAGCAACTCAGAAAAACAAAAGTTGTTTTTCTCATCACCCAGCCGTACAGAGCGAAGCCTCTTATCTGGCTCCTCAGGTGGACACAGCTTTGAGTGAGCCCACTGCTGTCCTGGGGGGACAGTGGTATTGCTGGGGCTCTCTTCCTCTTTATGGGCCACATCCAGTTGTTAAATTCAATTAATTGCTGGCTGATTGCTCTATTGTTTTTACCAGTGTCCTGGGGACATAACTTGCTCTACCAATTAGTACAATAACAGTCTAGCTCCTTTGGAGAAATACGTTTGTTTTTTTTTTGTTTTTTGTTTTTTTTTTGTGAGGAAGATCAGCCCTGAGCTAACATCCATGCCAGTCCTCCTCGTTTTGCTGAGGAAGACTGGCGCTGGGCTAACATCTGTGCCCATCTTCCTCCACTTTACATGGGACGCCGCCACAGCATGGCCTGACAAATGGGCATCGGTGCGCGCCTGGAATCCGAACCCGGACTGCCAGCAACAGAACGTGCACACTTAACTGCTACGCCACAGGGCTGGCGGAAGAAATACTTTCTGAAGTCAGTGTTTGATATTTGTTATGACCCTTGGAAGCATCCTCCCAGCAGTCTAATTCTCTGGTTCTTTCCAGAAAACTAGTCAACCTACAGTCTAAACTGAATCTTTATGAAATACACAAATCTACTCCTAATTGACTTTCACCTCATTCTCCGCTTTCTTGAGAGTGTCTTCTGACTTGAACTTTTCATGATCTTTTGCCGGCCAAGTTAATTTTCTGGAAAGGTAACAAGAGTTATGTGTTTTATGGCTTACTTCACCCCCATGTTCAGGAAAACTCTCTGTGCCAGGACCCTGGAGTTGTTTGGAGGACGATAGGAAGCCTCTTTCTGAGTGACAATCCCATTTCAGGAGTTGAGTGCTCAGGGGAGGGGAGAGACGGCAGCCAGAGGTCCTCTTCATTGTGTCTCCTGGCACCTCATGAACTGGGACAAGCTGACTGGTGCCCCAGTATTGTTGGCACACCACTCCAAAGATGTCACCTCAGTTCCATGTGGAGGGACTGGAACAATGGTGTCCCAACTTTTCAAGCAAACTCACCCAGCACTTGTTAACACTCAGCAACAGGCAGCTGGGGGCAGGGTTTGAAAATCTGAAATCCTGTTCTCCCAGGAAGAAAGCCCTCTGAGCGGGAGCTGGGGTGACAGGGGGCCATGTGTTCTAGACTGCAGGAGTCTGGAGTGGGGTCTCCACCAATGTGAGCTGGGAGGAGCTAGGGAGGGAGTGTTTTTGGTTCCAATAACACAGAACCTTGTGTTTCTTACAAATCTTCATAGATTTTCTTGAATAGATCTGCATTTCCTGTTTGCTTTGAGGACCACTTCCAGTGAATTTAAATGTTTGTTATTAAAATAATTTTCCCTAGTTTTATTGGGGTGTGGGTCAGCAGAGATCCGCACACTGTCAGGACACCCTACTGCATTTAGGGAATGAAGCCCATTCCAGGAAACACTCACCAGTTTGAAAGAGGATGGAAGTTAGAAGCTCTAATATCACTTGTCATTTCATATGTGAACAAAATTGAGAAAAATTGTTTTTAATGGTTTCCAAAGAACTATTGAACACTACTTAAAAATTACTGTTTGGAAGATTACACACACAGACATAACTTCTCATTTAAAATGAATCACTCATGGCCGGCCCTGTGGCTTGGTGGTTAAGTGCGTGCGCTGCGATGCTGGTGGCCCGGGTTCGGATCCCGGGTGTGCATCGAGGCACCACTTCTCCGCCCATCCTGAGGCCGAGTCCCACATACAGCAACTAGAAGGATGTGCAGCTATGACATACAACTATCTACTGGGGCTTTGGGGGGAAAAAATAAAATAAATAAAATCTTTAAAAAAAAAAAAAAAAAAAATGAATCACTCACTTGATTTATAAAGATGTAAAGAGCCAGCCCTGATGGCCTAGTGGTTAAAGTTTGGTGCTCACCATTTCGCTTCCAGGTTCGCTTCCCAGTCTTGGAAGCACACCACCTGTCTGTCAGTTGCCATGCGGTGGTGGAGGCTCACATAGAAGAACTAGAAAGACTTACAACTAGCATATACAACCATGTACTGGGGGCTCTGGGGAGCAAAAAAAAGAGGAAAATTGGCAACATGTTAGCTCAAGGTGAATCTTTCCATGCAAAAAACAAAAACAAAAATTTTAAAATGAATGTGGTGTTGGGGCCGGCCCGGTGGGGCAAGCGGTTAAGTGCGCACGTTCCGCTGTGGCGGCCCGGGGTTTGCTGGTTCAGATCCTGGCCGCACACCGATGCACTGCTTGGCAAGCCACGCTGTGGCGGCGTCCCATATAAAGTGGAGGAAGATGGGCACAGATGTTAGCCCAGGGCCAGTCTTCCTCAGCAAAAAAAGAGGAGGATTGGCAGATGTTAGCACAGGGCTGATCTCCTCACAAATAAATAAATAAATAAATGTGGTGTTAGTTAAGGTTCTCCAGGGAAATAGAACCAACTTGATCTGTGTATGTAAGCACATGTGTTTATACATATGTATTAATTTTTCTTTTTTATGGGTGATTTTTTAAATTGAGGTAGAATTGGTCCATAACATTATATGTTTCAAGTGTACATTATAATTCGACACCTGTATATGCTACAGCACGCTCACCACCAAAAGTCTAGTTTCTATCCATCACTATGCAATTGACACCTTTACCCATTTCATCCTCCCCCACCCCCTTTTCCCACTGGTAACCACCAACCTGTTGTTTGCATCTTTGACTTTGTTTTTGTTTCATTTTGTTTTTGTTTTATATTCCACATGAGTGAAATCATATGGTATTGTTTTTTCTCCCTCTGACATATTTCACTTAGCATAATACCCTCAATGTCCATCCATGTGGTTGCACATGGAAAGATCTTATCCTTTTTTATGGCTGAGTAGTATTCCATTGTGTGTGTATATATATATATATATATATATATATATATATATATATATATATATATGCCGCGTCTTCTTTATCCATTAATCTGTCAATGGACACTTAGGTTGTTTCCGTATCTTGGCTATTGTAAATAAGGCTGCAATGAACAAAGGGGTGCAGGTAACTTTTTGAATTAATGTTTTTGTATTCTTTGGATAAATAGCTGGATCATATGGTAATCCACATGGTGGTTCTATTCTTAAGTTTTTGAGGAATCATCATACTGTTTTCCATAGTGGCTGTACCAATTTACAGACCCACACACACCATACAAGGGTTGCCTTTTCTCTGCATCTTCTTCAATGCTTGATTTTTTCTTGTCTTTTTGATAATAGCCATTCTAACAGGTGTGAAGTGATACCTCATTGTGGTTTTGATTTGCATTTCGTATAATTACTGATGTTGAATATCTTTTCATGTGACTGTTAGCCATCTATATTCTTTATTGGAAAAATGTCTATTCAGATCCTCTGCCCATTTTTTAATCTGGTTTTTTTGTTTATTGTGGTTGAGTTGTATATCTTCTTTATATATTTTGGATATTAACCCCTTATTGGATGTATAATGTGCAAATATCTTTTTTACCTACCCATTTGGTAGGTTGCATTTCCTTTTGTTGATGGTTTCCTTTGCTGTGCAGAAGTTTTTCACTTTGATGTAGTCCTATTTGTTTATTTTTGCTTATGTTTCCCTTGCCGTTGGAGTCAAATCCACAAAAACATTGCTAAGACGAATGTCGAGGAGCTTACCACCTGTCTTTTTCTATGTATTCTATGGTTTCAGGTCTTACATTCAAGTCCTTCTTCCATTTTGAGTTCATTTTTGTGTATGGTGCAAGATAGTGGTCTAGTTTCATTCCTTTACATGTGGCTGTCTAGTTTTCCCCACACCATTTATTGAAGAGACTTTCTCCATTATATGTTCTTGGCTTGTT
Source organism: Ceratotherium simum simum (assembly GCF_057802395.1). Taxonomy (NCBI): domain Eukaryota; kingdom Metazoa; phylum Chordata; class Mammalia; order Perissodactyla; family Rhinocerotidae; genus Ceratotherium; species Ceratotherium simum. The sequence goes on along the minus strand of NC_141938.1, from coordinate 3,352,370 downwards.
TGTCATAAATTCATTTCCATATATGCTGTGTGGGTTTATTTCTGAGCTCTCGATACTGTTTCATTGATCTGTGTATCTGTTTTTCTGCCAATACCATACTGTTTTGGTTCCTACAGTTTTGCAGTATAGTTTGAAATTAGGGAGTGTGATGCCTCAGCTTTGCTCTTTTTTCTCAAGATTGCTTTTGCTATTTTTGGGCTTTTGTGATACCATACAAATTTTAGGATTTTTTTGTTCTATTTCTGTGAAAACATTGACTCAACAGTTGTTCAGCAGCATGTTGTTTAATCTCGACATACTTGTGATTTTTCCAGCTTTCTTCTTGTAGTTGATTTCATACCATTGTGGTCAGAACAGATGCTTGATATGATTTCAATCTTCTTAAGTTTCTTGAGACTGGTTTTGTGTCCCAACACAAAACAGGTAAACTCTATCCTTGAGAATGTTTCATGTGCACTTGAGAAGAATGGTATTCTGCTGCTTTTGGAAGGAATGTTCTGTATATATCTATTAAGTCTATCTGGTCTAATGTGTCATTTAAGGCCAATGTTTCCTTGTTGACTTTCTGTCTGGATGATCTATCCATTGATGTAAGTGGGGTGTTAAAATACCCTACTATTATTGTGTTGCAGTCAATTTCTCCCTTTAGGTCTCTTAATGGTTGCTTTACATATTGTGGTGCTTCTATGTTGGGTGCATATATATTAATATATGTTATGTCTTCTTGATGGGTTGTCCCCTTTATCATTATATAATGTCCATCTTTCTCTCTTGTTACCTTTTTTGGCTTGAAGGCTACTTTGTCTGATGTAATTATAGCTACGCCCCCTTTCATTTGGCTGCCATTTGCCTGAACTATCATCTTCCATCCCTTCACTTTGAGACTATATTTCACTTGAGAGCTGAGATGAGTGTCCTGGAGGCAGCATATAGTTGGGTCTTGTTTTTTAACCCATCTAGTAACTCTGTGCCTTCTGATTGGTGATTTCAATCCATTTACATTTATCATTGATCTATGAGGACTTACCAGTGCTATTTTATCTTTTGTTTTCCAATTGCTCTATATCTCCACTGTTTCTTTTCCCTTGTGTTTCTGTCTGCCATGTAAGTTTGGTGGTTTTCTATGATGTTTTTCTCAGTTTTATTTGTTTTGTGAGTGTTTCATGTCTCTGCTCTAGATTTTTGTTTTGTGCTTACCATGAGATTCGTATAAAACATCACATAGATAAAATAGTCCTTTTTCTGCTATAGCTTCTTACCTTCATTTGCCTATACAGGTTCCATCCTTTTGCTCCTCCCCTTTTATGTTTTTGTTGTCACAAATTATCACATTTTATGTTGTTAGTTCATTACCAAATTGGAGTAGCTATAGTTATTTTTAATTCTTTTTTATCCTTTAACCTTTATGCTATAATTAAGTGTTTAACACTCTATTCTGGAATAGATGTGCAATTTTCTGGTTCTGTCTATTTCTCACCTTACTCAAAGTTTCGTGTACTTTTGCTTTTTCCTTTCAGATAAAAGATCAGCCTTCAACATTTCTTGTAAGGCAGGTCTAGTGGTGGTGAACTCTCTTAGCTTTTGTTTGTCTGGGAAAGCCTTTATTTCTCCTTCATATCTGAAGGCTAACTTTGCTGGATAGAGTATTCTTGGCTGGTAGTTTTTATCTTTCAATATTTTGAATGTCATTCCACTGTCTCCTGATCTGTAGAGTGTCTGCTGAGAAATCTTCTGATAGCTTAATGGGGGTACCTTTGTAGGTTACTGTTTTTTTTCCTCTGGCTGCATTTTCTTTCTTTCTTTCTTTATCTTTGACTTTTGACAATTTTAATATAATGTGTCTTGGAGAAGATTTTTGTATTGAGATAATTAGGCATTATCTTAGAGTGGACTTGTATATCCAGTCCCTTCCCCAGGTTTGGAAAGTTTTCAGCTATTATTTCTTTAAATAAGCTCTTTGCTCCCTTCTCCCCCTCTTCTCCATCAGGGATACCCATTACCTGTATGTTCCCTCTCTAATGGAGTTGGATAGTTCTTGCAGAGTTTCTTCATTTTTAAAAAATCTTACTTCTGTCTCCTCTTCCACATGAATTATTTCTAGATTTCTATCTTTGAGCTTTCTAATTCTCTTTTTCATGTGGTCTACTTTATTTCCAATGCGTTATAACACATTCTTCATCCAATTTATTGAGTTCTTCAGCTCCAGAATTTCTGTTTGATTCATTTTTTAGAGTTTTAATCTCTTTGGTAAAGTATTCCTTCTATCCATTAACTATATTCCTGAGCTCATTGAACTGTCTTTTTGAGTTTTCTTGTAGCTTATTGAGTTTTTTCATGACAGCTCTTTTGAATTCTCTATCAGACCACAATCTTCTGAGAATTTAAGTTTGGTTTCTGAAGAATTTTCATTTTCTTTTTGTGATACCATGTTACTATGATGTTTCATGGTGCTTGATGAGTTGTTCCTCTGCCATCACATTTGAAGTTGTGAACACCTTTCTTATTTAGGTAAAGCTTTGTTTACTTTGATGCTAGCAGTTCAACATATTGGTATTTAGAGGACTTTGTTTTCCAGTAGGTGGCGCTATAGCACAAGGTTTTTTGTTGTTGTTGTTGTTTGTTTGTTTTTCCTGTTATGTGAGCTACCTCTACCTATAGTTGAAAGCCAGCGCTTTCGACCTTACACTGCCTCTGATAGAGGTGTTTCAGTAACTTCATTGTTGCTGCTTGTGCCTCCAAGGTTGCTTGTGCCTTGCTGCTGCTGGTGTCGCTGTGGTCATGGGCATTAGCACCAGGATCACCTATGGTGGGCACCACCACTTGTCCACAGACGCCTGGGTCACAGGCACTACTACTACTGGGGGGAGAGGGAGTGTGGGGTGGGACCTGAGGTTGCAAGAACCTCCACCTCATCTGGGGCTGTCAGGTTTGCAAGCACCTTAGCCATGGGTGGGGGGCTGGGCTTATGGGCCCACTGCTGTTACTGTATAATTCTCTGTGGTCATGGGTGTCACAGCAGCTGAGGGGTTGAAGTTGCATATGCAACCTCCACTGCTGCTACCAGGTTCTCTTGGGGTATGGGTGCCACCACAGCCTGGGGGCCAGGATCATGGGTCCTGCCTTTGCCATGGCTACCAGGTTTGCTGGGGCTGTGGGCTCAGCTGCTGTGCCAAGGGGGCTGGGGCTGTGGACACTGCCTCTGCTGTTACCACAGTTCTACCTCCTCTATGTGTTCCAATTGACCCACCTTCAAGTGTACAGAGGTGTGGATCTCTCTAGTATCCTGGTGTGTTAAGCAGAGGGACCTCTGTTGAGTTAGGAATGTCTTACTAGTTATAGATTGAAAAGGAGAGACAAAAGGAACATCTCACACTGCCATAATGCTGACATCACTCTTTTTTTCCTTTAAGGATGTGGCTCATGTGATTATGGAGATTGGGTAAATTAAAAATCTGCGATCTAGATGGCAGAGTGGAAACCCCATGAAAGAATTGTAGTCCAAGTCAAAAGACAGTCTAGTGGCAGAATCCTTCTTGTTCAGGGAAGGTGAGTTTTTCTTCTATGAAGAACTACAATTGATTGGATGAGAGGCATCCACATTACGGAGGGTAATCTCATTTACTTAAACTCCAGCCATTGAAATGGTAATCTCATGAGAAAAACCCTGCACAGAAATACCCAGTAGAATGTTTGACTAAATATTTGGGCAATATGACCACGTTGAAACAGAGATATTGGCTTGTAGTTTTCTTTTCTTGGGATGTCTTTGTCTGGCTCTGGTATCAGGGGGGTGCTGGCCTCCAAAAAATGAGTTTGGAAGCATTCCTTCTAGCTTTTGGAATAGTTTCAGATGGATTGGT